>NC_091540.1:65049444-65351851 GCF_042242935.1 Bactrocera oleae | reverse complement strand
GTATATATTACAGTATATAAGAAACGCCAAAATATATTTGAAGAATTTTTTTCCTTGGATATAGCATGAAAAAGTTATTTTTTGGTTTTTGTTTTTATTTGGCATGTCTACTCACCGTAGAGAATTCATTGTAGCCAGTAAATTATTATTGAAGACCAGTAAATTACAAAACGATGTTTTTAGAAAACAGGAGTTCTCAAGAACTGTTTAGATTTTTTCTAAGTTAAACTTATTGAAAATATGACTCCTACTTTGGTGTTTGATGTGGAAGACGATTCCTTATACAAGTATGTTGTATACGAGGATTCGTTCTAGTTGTTCATTGTCATACCCGTTGTTTTCAAAAATTATAATTTAGTCTTTTCAAGCCACCAACATTTTCTAATGCATTTTATTAGGTTTCCCCCGTTTTGTTCGCTACTTGGGACAATGCAATAAAAACTCCCGAATTTGAACCCTTTTTCTCTTTAGTAAGAAGAGAAATTCCGAGATTTAAACCCTTCTTCTGTTGAGTGCGAGAAAAGTCAAAAAAATTTTAAGACGGTAAATTTGTTCTTAAATGGACCTACCTCATTGTACCAATCGAAGAGTATTTGTCGGGCTTCAGCAGAAAAGAACGAAGTTTTGTTATAAAAACTACAAAATATAGTGATTAATTAACATAAATTAATAATATTTATTGAAATATTTTCCTCATGTATGTGTCAATTTCACCTGTAACACTTACATAATCTCTAAAGACCATAAATCAAAATTACAAATTTTTATCGAGTTCAGCTAACGGTGACCTGTTGCTAACATATTACATGTGTAGCTAATGAATAATGATATAGCACTACCGCTCGCAGGCATTGAACCCCATCCCAACACGGCATCAAATACGTACAAAACGTTCGTCACGAAAATCATCACCAACATAATTACAACTTTTATTCTTTACATTACTTTTACTACAATTATGTTTTACCAATAAGTCTCATTATCACGTTTGAAACATAATAGTTACGCCATTAAATTTTCGAAATTTTTATGTCGATTATTTTTCAGTTACGCTCATCACTTTCTTCTGTTTACCTACTTGAAGCATGATCAGTTTCAGCAGCAAACCAATTTTTTTTTGAAAAAAAAAAAAAACAAATTTTTATTATCATTTTAATTTTCTCTATTTTTGCTGCATTTTCTTTGAAATTCCTCATTAATCTTATGAATTCAATTAATAGTAAATACTAACAGCGAGGAAAATCGATGGCGTTTATGATTGCGATGTTTATTGATTTCAAGTACATATTCATTTTATAGTGAGGTTATACATATACGAAACTTTGTTTGTATGCTTACTTTATTTTCCCAAATATTTTGCATTATGAATGAAGTTGCTTGCACTGACAGTGAAAGTGTCTAGGTTACACTGCAGCTTAGCTTAATTTGACCTTAATCTTGGCGTGTATTAACAAAATTTGAATTTAGTGTTCGTTGAACTTCAGTAAAATATACGAAATCACGTTTTTTGTATTTTTTTTTTAATATTGCTAAAATAGTGTGACGATTATTTTTGTCTTTTGAGTTGAATGTTGGTCTTGATAACCCTAATCCTCTTGTGAACTTAAAAAAAAATTATTTTTAAATTGAATGCAAATAGTACAGTAGAGCAGAAAATTTCCTACGAAATCGATAAAACGAAATATGTAGTATTCAAGTAGTTGGAAGCGAGATATGAATCTTTCTATCTGATAATAAGAAAAAAAAAATATAATACTGTTAATCGGAGGATCTTTCCGTTACAACTACAAGCTCATACTTGGAAAGTCTTTCTTAGAAGTGTCTATCAACGAAGGAAGGAGTTTTTGATCATAATTTCGAATTTTGAAGCCACTCTGAGATGTAAATTTTTTTCACAAAAACGACTATTTTGTGGCGAGCCGCCATTTTGTCAAATATCTAAATTATGACTAGTCCTACGATCATTACCAGTATTCGTCATAATAAAATTTTTTTTTTTTGTTTTTTGGTTTTAAAATAATTTCAAACAGAAAATTTTCCTCACCGCCAGATACCTTTTTTCGAAGTTCCTGCTGAAGTTGGGCTACGGGATCAAGGGAATACAAAATTTTTCAAAATAAATTGCCATGCACAAAATTTTTAATATTATTATTAAATAACACGCCTCTTCAAAGAAAAAATTCTGAAGCAGAAAAAGTAGTTGCTTATTCTAGTCTACTTTATTTATACCAGTTGCATGATCGTTTAGTAACTCTCTAAGGTTTGGCGAATCGAACATAGCTTCTCTTCAGCTCGATAATTGTTTTATACCAAAGAAGTTACGTGAATATAATAACGAAAACAAATATTTTTTCACATTCTGTGCTTATTTCTGAAACCGCATATACATATGTGTAAAATATAACGGCGATAATTCCTAATTCAATTTCCATTTGCGTCCAAGTGCTGTTCTACGAGATGTGAATTAATGAATGCAGTTGTCTGTTCTTTTTACTTATATACTTTTATACTTTCAAATATATTCATATATGTAATATTTATTAAGTCTGCTAAAGATCTATCCTTGTATAATAAATACGATACATTTTGCTTGTTGAAAATTATTGCTATTATAATACTTTTGGGTAAAGTTTTATTACCGGTTCGAAGATTCATTTTGATATATTCTCTACTCTCAGAACAGCCATTATTTTATTGCTGTTGTTACCCTTAAAGGAATGCTTGCCAAAAAAACCGGGTTCCTATAAAAAAATATCATAAAATCCGGCAAAACGAAAACGGAAAACATCGCAGACCCTATAAAATATACATACATATACATATATGCTGGATATAAATGATCAGCTTGTGGAGTTACGCGAACTAGTACCTCAGCTTTCGTTATATCGATCTGAAATTTTGTACACGTCTTTTTCTACCCAAGAAGCTGTTTATTTTTTGAAATCGCCGATATTGGACTTCTATAGGATGTGACCGCCATACCAACTGAGCCATCAAAATCAAGTTCTTGTATGAAAACTTTTTTTTATTTTGAACGGTATTATAACTTCGGTGCAGCCGATAACCTCTAAACATGAAATAGCTCCACGGTAATTGTAACTGAGTAAAGTAATATTTTTTCAGTCGCTTAAAAATTTGGTCTGATTTATACATATTTATTTAATTTCATCTTGACTCGATTTTGTCAGCAGTCGACAAATGGAGAGTCCTACAAGTTCGCCGCCTTCTAAATAATTATGTAAGTCAACCCCTACCAGCCATATGGGCGTTCACAGTTACAAAAAAATCTTGAATTTTATATTCAGTTTCTATTAGAATTCAAAGACATCCAACGATTTCGGTTGGGTTGGATAAATATAGCTGTAAAACAAAATTAATTTCGAACTATTTTAGCAGGCTAAAAAAACCGTAAAATATTCATAGAGATGCCAGATATTAAAAATTATGGCTAAGCCCTTCCTATATCGGTTTTTATATTTGTCTTATTTTTATTACACAACAGGGTTGCTTATGTGGTTTTAAGATGCTGTTTGACACTTTGAATTATGAGGAAGTATTTTTGCATACGATTTTATTTGTCAATAAAATTTACCATACCAGTGAAAGTTTGTGTAAGCTAGTACACAAAATAACTGTACATTTCCTCCTAAATATTGTAATGGCTTGCCTACGAGTATAACTCACGACACATAAAAAACCTATTTTACATGCATACCAAGCTAATATTTACTGGTAAAAATTTACTAAATTTTGCAAAGTTGTTTACTTTAATTTTATTATTTTTGTATTTGACCGAGAAAGTTTAAGCGCCAAGCGAAAAAAATGCGCTTGTGTGCGCTAAGGAATTTACAAGCTAAAAATAATAAATAAAAATTCAGTAAAAAATGACAAAAAAGTCGTTATTTCAATTGCATTTGGTATTGATTGAATTTACCTTTTTGCTGTTGCTGCGGCAGTAAATCTCTTTTGTCTATTTGTTGTTGTTGGTCAATGTGCGCCCGGGCGTTTGTGTCCGCTTGAACAATGTCGGCACGTGATTTGCTTGTCAATTAATTGATGAGGCTTAAGCAAGATATGATAACAATAAACAATGCACTTTAAACAACAATAACAGCAATAATCATACAAATAGCCACACGCATGCCAAGCACAGTCACATAGTATACATACATGTATCCTTACTTATTTGTTTATTAATGCTTATCCCTGAAATCTATTATCTTTTGCGCCTTTGCAGTTGCGCATAAGCAAACAATTTAGATTTCGGGATCCCGAAATTTTCGGGATTGTTATTAAATATTTTGTTATTTTTTAATATGTTTAGAATACTAAAGTTATTCTTATGCTGTTAAGAATTTTGTGATACGGGATCCCGATGGAAAAAATTCGGGATAATTAAATTTTAACAAACTTAATTTTTTCACTGCCTTAAAGAACAAATTTTATGTTAATAAGCTGTATGAAAAAATTTAAAATTATGTGCATATGTAAGTGTTTTCCTAAATTTTTTTAGAAATAATTAACAGTTTCACCCGTGTTATATATATTTTTTTAATATTTACATACAAAATTAAGTAGAAAAAAACTAAACTACAGAAATAATTCAAATTTTGAGAAAAGTCAAAATCTCGAAATGTCGAAATTTTTGTTTAAAACAATCCCGAAATTCCGAAATGTCTGAAGCCTTCGGTATTGAATACCTTACTGTCTATCTGCAAATATCCGCCTCATTTACACGTCACATCACACTTTGACGTCGGCTGTCTATTCGCTAGCCTTGTGACGTTCAGTAATGGTTAATCATTAAAGGCATTTCATGCATTTAAATATATTTTATTGATTGTAAAAAAAAACGATTAACTCACGCGCATAAAATAATGAAAAAGCTTAAAGCGCAGCGCATTTTATATTTTCGTTAAAATATACACACGAATCACAATTAATTTCAAAAGCATACACATTTTATTTAAGCATAACGAAAAACATATAAAAAAAATCAAGTTTAATCGTCGTCGTACCTAAAACTCTTCATTCGCCTGCATTGCAAAGCCTAGAACGTGACATATTAGCTTAATAGCTTCTAAACACTGTAAGGCATAGAAAGTTGTGGCGGCATTAAGGCCAGAATGCCAACGAGTGATTATGTTTATGGACATTTCTTAGTTATCGACACAAACCATATGCATGCATAACATATCTAAATACATATACAATATGTAAGTTCTATTATATACCTCAAACTCCATTTGTGCTTTTCTACTTCCAAATACTCATGTTGCACCTGTGGTTCCAGCAGATTGTGGCACGTAGTTTGGATAGGTTAGTAACAATTTTAAGGCGTGTTGAGCATTTGTATGCACAATGGATTATAAAAGAATGTATTTGAGTTATTTTTATGTGGTCTCACTGAAGCTCAACACCACGCTTACGTGTACATTTTCAATATTTCTTATAAGCTATAGTATATAATTTATGCTCATATTGATTTTTACTCACTAAAATTACATTTTTTTAGCAGCATTTTAGATGATCACTGTAACCCTCGCGGTCCAGCATTTCCTTCCTATAATGTTTTTCTATCCAGTTTACTCAATAGCTGAACTAACTTATGTAGAGCGAGTTCCACTTATGTTATGTTTCCTTTGGTAAAATTTTCTGGTAAAATGCTCTACAGGACTATACCATAACCCAATTTTAGTTTGTATAATACAATAAGTAGGCTGATTTGTTTTGGATAGCCTTCATTCTGATTGTCATCCTACAAAATTTCATACGAACCTTAGAGCTCCCATAAAATCAAAACATCTATATGCCTTTTAATATTCTTATGTTTACATTGCATAATCAACAAAAACTTCTTCTGATTTTAACAACATCCGAAGCATTTATTGGTCTTCGTCAAAAATATAGTCAAAAGAAAAGGGGTCTAGGTCTACATAGAAGAACCATCTTTTTCTACCATGAACAAGGTATATTAAGTTTGCCACATAATTTTGTAACACCAAGAAAGAAACGTTGGGGGCCTTATAAAATATAAATGATTAGTGTTACGAGCTGAGTCAAGTCTGTCCGTTTGAATATAAAATTTTGCCACGTCCTTTTCTCCTCAAAAAGCTGCTCACTGACCTTATAAAAGTAAACAAAGGGGTCATTGACCTCATAAAATGTAAACAAAAGTGGCAATGACCCCAAATGTGAACAAAGGTTGTTGACTTGGTTAAATGTGAACAATGGTTGTGGACTGTGCTAAATGTAAACAAAAGAGTCATTGACCTCATAAAAGTAAACACAGGGGTCATTAAGAAATTCATCTCTGAGGGATATTACAGCTTTTTTTCTTTGTTTTAAACACAAAACACAATAAATACAGGTACTGGAATTGCCCGCACTGACAGCCCTAACTTTCATCTCAGATCTAACTTAAGCTCATACTAAAAAGTAATTTTACTCTTCTCTAAAACCACTCCGCTTCTTACCTGCTTACAAAGGAGCATATGGAAGCCCTTCTACACCTGTCTCGATTTCTAGCATCACGTCCGCCAATCACGTACTAATCTGTTCTGAATTGTTGCATGCAGCATACCATGTACAACATTTTTGCAACGTGAAAATATTTTCCTTAACCAGCTGATTGCCGTTGGAAATGAGAAGTGGTTGAGTTTTATAGTATTCAGAATAAAAATTCGTCTAGCATTCCGTTAAATACAGTTACATAGAGCTATACACTGAATTTAAGTTCTCTTTGCTGCTTTCTTTTGACGAAATAACTTAATTTGCCACAGCCTTACATCTGAGTTGATATTTCACGGTAAATTTTCAAGCATTGAGCTACTTGACTACTTATTTCCGGACAAAATGAATCAGAACAAAGTATTATGTAATACTTATGTGTAATCAGATATTTCTATATACATATATACTTACATACATACATACCTATGAATAATATTCTCAATCAACTTTTCTTTTTCTCTCTTTACAGGTAAGTGCCTTTATTCTTCTACAAACAAACATGTTTGATTATTGATCGACGTGTACTAATGAGCGTGTGTAAGTCAAATCTCTACGTATATTACGGTACAGTTTCCTGTATTTTTATGTATTTAGGACAGGGAAGGAGAAACCCAAAACCAGGACAGCTAAACATTGACTCATTTTCGCATAAAAATTATTGCGAGTAAATTCCTTAGAATGCGTGTAGATATTTATGTAGACGCCCGTAATTATGTACTCACCTGTTTGCGGAAGTGACGTAATCGTCAATCACTTAGTGACTTTAAGTATCACTTCCGTTGTTTGGCCTAAATTCGCTAAGCAAACAAGTTGATTGCATTTACACGCAAAAAAAAAAACAAAACGGAAGAAACAAAAGTGCGCCTTACGCAGCAGTTAAAGTGAGGACTCTACGAAAATTTCCAATAATTGCTTACCTGCAATGACTTCCTAGTTTTCTAATCAATTTGAAAGGATATTTACTTATACTTTGTTTTTGGTTTTTATTTTTGTTTTTGCTCCTTCCGTTTTATGTCTTTTTGCTTTACGTTGACGCCACTTCACTTATTTACGAACTCGGCTGGGATTAAAAATTTAATTGTTTTGTCGAAAATTCCTTCAAATCTTCTAAGAAATTGTTTTGCTTTCATTTTGGTATTTTAAGTAAAATATTACAGTGACTTAATGGAGAGTTATTTTTATTCCCTGAACAGGAGACGTCGGAGGTCTTATAATGCTTAGCGAACTGAATATACGTACGACCTTCAGTTTCGGAGATATCGATCTAAAATTGTGAACACGTCCTTCTTTCCCCTAAGGAGCTGCTCTTTTGTCGGTACCGCCTATATCGGGGCACTATAGAATATAGCTCCCATACAAACTAAACGATGACAGAGTTTCTATTGAATATTGTGTAAAAATTCTTTTCCTGGCTTAAAGACGATTTCATTTCGATTAAAAAATCTTTTTAGCTATAAATTGAAGCATTGCTGACAGCACATCTTAATTATGAAGCGTTTTTATCGACAAATATACTCCTCTGTACAATCTAATCAGTGTTGATGTATAAAATGGTGAATAATCTAATCAGCTATATGGTAATCAATGCTACATTGCACAAGTTTTGATATGTAAACACGCAGTAAAATGAGTTATAGTTTCAAAAAAGCTTTAAATAAAGACTCAGTTGAGTTTAATAGTTGCAGCATATTGTTGCATGCATTACATCAACCACTAGAGCAACAACAATCACTTTTTTAAGCGACCAGTTGCATTTACTGTCATTTGTGATCACTCTGTTTACGAGAATTCGCTATAAGGCGTAAAAAAGTCTCGACAAGTTTACATACAAACAAGCCCGAACCCCTGCTGAGTTTGCCTATTAGTTTGTCCGTTTAATTACCGCAATATTTTGCGCTTGCATTACCTGTATTTTGATATTTCGCGTACAAAGTGTAAGCATTACTTAAGAAATGCCCTCGGCGGCGGCCACTACTATTAGTTATTATATACATACAAACCTACATATTAACTGCAGCATTGATGACGCGCCTAACGATCTTTAAACTGTCTGCCACAAGCCTGTCGCACGCATGCGCAGACACCTCACGCTCAGCAGTGAAAACGCATTAGCGCGTCGTCCACCAAGAAATGCTGAAATATTATGAATATGCGCACATGGTAAATGACAGCAGACGCATTACAAGCTTGGTGTTTTTATACTCACAGGCACACGGCGGCACAAAACCATTACGAAATTGAGTGCGATGTTAGAGTTGACCAAGTGTATATGTGGTTGGAGTGGTGTTCCTATGATATTTTTGCTTTTTCGTTTAAGTGTATTTTTTTGCGAGGTGTCTATGGAGCTATAAATTATTGTAAAATGTACAGACTTTTAAGGTCGTCTCCAGTCCCTTCATGCACACATATATGCAAATAAAGATGTGAATTGGCAGAATTGACCTTTGTGCTTTCAATAGGTTCTAATCCTTTTACTTTTTTGGTAGTTTGTTTTCGAAAGAAATGGATCAAGGAATATGTTTTATTTTGCGTTAAAAATGGAATAAAGTGCTCCAAGGCACTTAAAATAATGACTGTGGGATTCAGTGAGTCCACTTTGTCTCAAATTAAATCAACAAGCGAAAAAAACATTAAAACAGTGAAAAAGATTGTTCTTGAAAATCGTCGAATCACTATTAGGGAAGTTGCAGAGAATTTTGGTATATCAATCGGCTGATGTCATTAAATTTTCTCGAATGTTTTGGACATGAAACGTGTGGCAGCGAAGTTTGTTCCAAAATTGCTAAATCGTATATGTCTATGTTCTTATATGGTTTGTCCGTTTGTCTTGACAATTTTGTGAAATTGTAATATAAGGATAATTTTGAAATAACTCGCTAAAGTGACGTCATCAAAACTCTCTTTCTGATGGTTGCCTTCGGATTTAATAATTAATAATTACATACAACTATATAATAAGTTAAGTAACGCATCACTTGCGAATTGTGATAAATAGTTCATATTCTTAAATTGTCTATACTTTTAGCATTATTTCAACAACTTGCTAAACACGTGTTTTTTTAACAGCAACTGCACAGAACATTTCCGAATATTTTTTGAAGGCCGTGAGATTTTATTAATTTGTTAATTTATTTTGTTTTTTCATATTTTGCTTCATCAAAAGCCAAAAAAAAAAAAAATACAAAAAAATGTGTTTTTATTTCGCTCTGAATGCCGACAAAAATTATTTGGTGTGCCTGCCAGCCAATTATTAATTTATTTCCATGGATTATTAAAGCCGTATGATAAATAAATAAAATCCGTTTATTTACTCAATTAATAACATGATAAATATGCTCCAATTTTTTTCGAAATAAATTTTCTAGAGATTAGCTCTTCTAGTATGTACGTATATACAGGCAGAGAGTTAATAATAAATGTATATATTAGGATGGGTCAAAAAAAATAATGTTTTTCTTCGCTTCGTACTTTGGAAAATTATTTAGGATTATCTATCCTCTAAGAAAGGCTCTCGGTGTATGAGCTCTTAATTGTAAGGTGAAGGTCCTCGTCCTAACGGTTTTTTCTTTTTTTTCTTATTATCAGATAAAGAAATTCATATCTCGCTTCCAACTACTTGAAAACATATTTTGTTTTATAGATTTTGTAGGAAATTGAAGGCTCTACAAAACGGGTTTTCGTAAACTTAACCGTTTAAATGATATTAACGGTTGAAGTTTGACTTTTTTAAGACAAATTTCGTTGTTTTTCTTCTGAATTTTATCATCATCATTTTAAATCGCAAAGCTCATAGTTTTGTAAGAAATTTATTGCTCTACATTTTCATGAATAATTTGGCTATATTGTAAAATTGAGTTATGCCATTTTATATTTATTTAGAAATTTATATTTGGTTTGCTCTTAAAAGAGTTCAAAAATATTGTTAGATATATGTATAACATACATACGTACAGACTTGCTAGTAAGAAATAATGTTTATCTATATATATATATACATGCTCATTTCTTTATGTACATACTAATATATTTATATACACACATGCGTATATATATACAATACATACGAATACGTTAATATAATAAATGTTCATCTGCTTTTTCTCGTTGGCAATAATGACGTCAGCTGCAGATGGAAATCATTTTTCTTCTTTTTTCTTTTGGTCTGTATTGTTTTGCGGAAGAAAGATGGGATCATTTATATCTTTGTTTAACCCGCTTGAAATGTGAACTTTTCTGAAATAAAAAATTTAAAATTTTAATAAAATATATACATATTCGTATATCATTCAATATATGCAGGCAAAAATGTATAGTCGATTTAAAATTTAAGTAATAGGATTTATAGCGAACAGGACTTGTAATCAATGGCCAATGAACTTTTCATTTGGTGGATCGATTAAAATTAAATTTTTTTTTTGTGGTTTTGTATACAAATTAAGATGCTGAACTTCATTTTGATAGATGCTTTTATTCTGACAGTAAATCAACTTAGCAGCCTAAGTCAACAAAAAACTGCGTTTTTTTCACTTTTGAATTGTAAGGAAATTTATATAGACCAGGATAGATAGTTTTAAAATCGTTTGGTGGGGTCTTAGTTTCCATTTTTAGAGAAAATTTGCCATATATATTCCTCTGGCCGGCCACACATCGCCCATAAATTATTTTTCTATTCATTTCTGTTACTTTATCTTTCGTTTCCAATGCGTTTCAACCAACCATGAATTAATTTTGCTTTTTACCATTTGTAAAGGCTTTTGCACGGGTCTAATAGCCGAACGTTTATTACATTTTTTTTTGTTTTAAACTAGGTATCATAGAAGATCTCTTTCAATTAGTGATTCAAACTTTGAAACCTCAAGTCTCAAATTATTCTTTCGACCTAAAATCGAATCGATAGATTAGTTTACTTGATTAGATTAGTTTACTTCAGTTGGATTTTAACTAAGATTAGTGATGAAAACCCTGTGATCTACCTAATACCATCTGATCAAATTTGATGCGGTTTATTTGCATGTATTTTAATACAAATCTTGATCTCTCTGCTGTCAACACGATGATTTGCAAGCACTGTTTCTTTACATTTTTCGATTTTATCGTCTTTAACAGAGGGGGATGGCTGACTCGAATGAGGCAAGTTTTCGTTGACTTGAGAGATTTAAGAAATCTTGGAAAAATATTTGTTATCGATTCGAATCGCGCGCGCAGTTTAAATGGACCAGTCCGAGTCAAATTTGATCATATGGTAAGTCTTTGTTATGATTCTCACAGCAAATTTTCTTGGATTCTCACAGCAAATTTTCTTGTAGGCGTGTGTAAGTAATCGGTTTCTATATAAAATTTCGTCGACTAGAATCATATGTCAATAGTATGATGTACCAAATAATTGTTAATAATTAAAAATAAATGACTTACTTTACACACAACAACACATAAATACAACATTTGTCCATTCCGCTGTCTTCTAACATCCAGAAATACGCCTCTTGCAGACTTCAAATATAAATCATTGCTTTGTCGTGGCTGCCATGAGCAGTTTTTCTTTCTATATATTCGTAGTAATAAAAATACATATATGTGCTAAATAAATGCATACAAAAGTGAAAAAACATATGTAAAAAGTATTGTTAACATCTGGGATTGCCTATGAATGAATTCGCCACACACTTATTCCTCCACACATATAGTATACATATGTCTGTACTCATATACTGGTATTCTCCGCAGTCTTCAACTATTCGTTGCACGCTTAAAGTCTTCGAGACAATCTTGGTTGATGCCGATCAGTTGCTTCACTAGTTTTTGTCACAATAACTACTCGAGACATTTGTGGCATGCCGCATGACGTTTGCTGCCGCTTTTTGCACTGCTGTTCGGTTGTTGGCGCGTATGGCAAAAATGGTAATTGACACACAGCCATTCGCTGCGCTTAAGCCCCCGCTCTTCTAACTCATAAGAAACGTTGCACGCACAGCGTGGCTAAATAATTATTTATAGGTAAAAATAAGTGCTTATATACATATGTATGGTATGTTTGTATGTATTGTATTTTATATTCACTTTCCATTACTTGCACCTCACCTTTATACTACTTGCCTTAACCCATTGACGATCTTCCACCAGCCGACGATTTAATTGCTCCTCTTCGGTGCGGCAGTGGATCGCTTGCTCGCCTTCAGGTTACTTGTGCACATATACTCATATATTATATATGTACTCATCTATACAACTACATTTTTGTGTATATAAACAACTATAATAACAAGTAATTTTATAGCGCCAAAACAATGGTTTCGTTTTCGTTTAATGACCGGGGGGCAAAAATATTTTTTTTTTGTTTTGGTTTTGTATAAATAATTTTGAATCTGTAGTAGCGTCATAGCCATTACAGAATATAAGTATAGATCTCGTCATGCATATGTCTGCATAGTTGCGAGGATATATAATCAAATGTTTTGAAAATCGGTAATTGCTTATGAACATAAAAGAGACACTAAAAATATTGTGAATATTACCATAATTGAAAAAATTTTTCAACACGCAGTTCAAGCAACTTAATTTTTTCGCTAGACCAAACTACCGAATCTATCTATCGAAAATAAAAATGATTATGTAATATGATAAGGTTTTGAAAAAACTAAAGCATAATAAATGATGAGGAAAAGATAAACAATGTGTGAACCTTTAGATTTCTGGAGGATCTCTTAAATTCTGTTAGGGAATAAAAAATTTATTATAATTTCGATCCTGACAAAGTTAAAACCGAAAAACAGTCTTTAGGAGGACAAAATATGGGCCAATTTCGGTATCGTTGAACCCGTTCTCGTAAGAATTAACCCGAAAAGGTATTGTTAGGGTTATTGAGTGCTGGCAAAGCAAACCCAATCTCTCAAGTGAAAAAGTTCAGAAGAGCGATTAACGAAGTAATAGCTACATTGCTTGAAGACTTCAAAACCATATCATAGAGTGTACGTACGCGTTTTGAGCAGACACTCAATGGTAAGTAAACAGTAAGATCGTCTCTAAAACCATATCATCTATTAATAACTTTAGTATTCTTAAGCTGATTCCTTTAACAGTGTGTTCAAGGGTTAATATCAAAAACTATATTGTTGCACTAACCAATTTGTTTCCTCCCTGACTCGTTTTCTTGCTTGACAAACAATTTTTTTACGTGCTCAACAGGCCATTATGAGGCGTAGACCCATCAAATTCGTAATATTCGTGCACGTGGCCAAATTTGATGACTTCTTCCCTGTAGACCTAAGTGGGCTGACCGACCCTTCAAAATTTGCAGCTCTCTCATATAGTCCGTACCATACAGATGACTCATAGATCAAAATTCACAGAGTTTTCGAGTTTTACGAAATAGTTGTATCTTATTGTTCTTGGAGTAAATGGCAAGATGTCCGGTTGGTCTGATATGGTCGAACCTTGAGACATATATCGATTGTAAAGTTAATATAGATCATAATATCTGGATCGAGCGATTTTGTCAACATCCAGGTTGGAACCTTACCATGTTACAAGTTATACAGATAGAACCCATATACCATCGAAAGGACTATCTATTGCATATACAATTATTGAGCGTCGAAACTACGGCCTTTGATTGAATTCCCTTTTTGTAGACGACTCTAACTAGCCAACATCATTATTACCACCTCGCTGTCAGTGTAAATGTTGGGCAACATGACGTTAACTATTTTGACATCTCGACTTGACGCACTCGAACCCGCCGATATGTGCTTAGCAATTCCGAAGCAAATTGGCAACACTACCACTCTGGACTGCAATGCGTAGCCAATGCGTTTGCCTTAAGCAGACAGACAGCGCGAACCGCCTCTCAGCCGCCAGGTTTGACAACCACTTTTGCCACAGTTTCCGCCTCTTTAGCCAAGCCAGACGCATAAAATTACGCAAAAGCGCGAAGCCCAGATCGGCGAAGCCAGTTTTCATGAGAAGAGATTGGAATTAAAAAAATTCAAAATAAAAGAAAATTCATGAAAATAATTTAACTGAATGAAGACTGAAAAGCGGGCTTTGATAGTCAGTCAGTTTGTCGCAACAATGTGGCATATAAAGGCCTTTATATCTACTCTATATGTAATAGTATATATGTATGTGTGTGAGCATGTGGCCTGCTGGCCAAGTTTCACTCTCGATTGGAACGCCTTGAATGCGTGCAAAGAAAAGTAAATGAAATGAAATGCCTTGTGTGGCATTTTATTGGTGGGAGGGAGCGAATATTCGCTTGGCTTCAATATTTCATTGTTGTTGTTGTTGTTTTTTATACCCTAATTAAGGTATATTAAGTTGGCCACAAAGTTTGTAACACCCAGAAGGAAATATCGGATAACTTATAAAGTATATATATAAATGTTCAGAGTGACGATGTCCGTCTGCTTAAACGCGAAATAGTCCCTTAGTTTTTGAGATATCGTTCAGAAGTTTTGCACACGTCCTTCTCTTGCCAAGCAGCTGCTCATGTGTTGAAACCGCCGATATCGAATCACTTTAGGATATAGCTGCCATACAAGCTGATCCATCAAACACAATTCCTTGTTTTTTTATGACCAAATATCTTCACGAACTTTGGCACAATTTATTGGCCAAGGCAGCGCTACAACCTTCGAAGAAATTGTTCAGATCGAACTACTATAGCATATAGCTGTCATATAAAGTGATCGATCAAAATCAAGATAAATATCTTTTTATACCATTTTATGCAGTAAAAACCCCACCTGTGAAGGGTATTATAGCTTCGGTGCAGTCGAAGTTAACGTTTCTTTTTGTTGTTTTTTTTTCTTGACTGCCTGAGGAAAGCAAGGTAGGCATGGGATGTGTCGTGGGTTATTGTTGAAATTCATAAGTATATATTGCGTTTTTGTTGTTATTATAGTAGTTGTTTTTGTTGTTATTATTGTTGTTGTTGTTGCCACAAGTAAACATGTTGCCAAACTAGTTACTTAAGCAATCAAACGCCGTGTGTGCAATGCAGGAAATTCGCAGAAGGCGGCAAAGCCAACTATGATCAAGCGCTTTTTTGTTGCTACTTGGTGTTGTTGCAAGCAAAAATGTATGCGAAGTACACGTGTACACCTTTACTATTACATACACTTGTATTTACATTCATTTTTTGTGCCTCTCATTCATGTTCATGATTTTGCGAATTTCATTTTAAAGCGATGATTGGCAATTTGTAAGTGAAATGTTGGCGATAAGACAATTGCGATTAACCGCAGTTGTGATCATGCGGCAGGCCACACTTAACTGCCATAAGCATCATGTAGGCACAGCAATAGAAAAAACAAAAATCGTAAAAACACTCGTAAAAGTAGGAAAGAAAAAGAAGTGGCTTGCCGCAACGAATTGTTGTACTTGTACGTGTTGCGGAAATTTCTCATTTCACTGTGCCGCTCGTAAGTGCTAAGCCACCCGGCTATCTAAGGCAAATTGACAACAGCAACAAAAAAATAATTTACAACAACAATAGCCACAACACTTTGTGCCAGTTATGAAAGCAAAGACACTATAATTTCCAGTTTTTTGACTCCTTTTTATTCTTCATTTATTTTTTATTACCCTTTCCTTTGCTTTTTTCAATCTGGAAGCTTACTTGCACACACATACACACGTAAATGACACATTTTGTGGTAGGTTAGTTTGTGGCATGCCGCATGCGTACAGAAATGCCGTCAGCATGCGGTGAATGGCAAGACAGGATGTGTGTGCCTATGCTTCGGCATCTTTTTGTGTGAAAGTATTCACATTGGTAATGATCAATACCTACTCTCTGCTGCAAGCGAAACTCACTGCTTTTTTTGTGGTAAGCTTTCTGATGCCTTTGTTCATGCAATATATCGCAATTAATAGTAAGGGGGGTTTTTTGAATTATTTGTTTAGTTACACGATTTATTAGATACATAAATACATATATCAGGGTATCATCAGGTATATTCAGGGTTTATTTTATTCTCAACTCATTTTTGAACTTAAGACCCTTGAATGGGTAGGGTATATAGACAAATATCACACAAAAAATGTACTAAAAAAATTTTGGACGCAAATCAGATTCCTAATTTTTCCCCTAAATATATACTAATTAATAAATATTCAATACCTTCACATTACAAAAAATTAATTCTGCAGAATAATTGTTGCGCAACAATGTATATATACCTAGCAACATGTTGCACCCCTCATCAAACAAGTGGTTGTGTTGTTTTTCCATTTTTGTTTACATTGCGGTTCGATGGTAACCGTCGAACATGTCGCAGGTTGTGTTTTGTTTGAAATCTAAGCAGATAATTAAGTACACTCAAAAAAAATTTGTAAATTAATTTAGATGAAAAAAAATAATTGTTTAAAGCTCTCATATTATGGACTTGGCTTTATGCGATGTGAGTCGTAGTTCCGTTTTAAATATGGAGACGCCAATTAATTATGATATACCAGTAGTCTCCGTAAACCAAAATTTACGGTACTTCTAATAACCTACTACTGATCGACAACTGACACTGTAAGTATTATTTGCAATACCATCTGATCATCATTTGATACGTAATCTGACTTTAATTTACGAAAATCTTATCATAAGTTATTTTGCAAAATTTCGACAATTCTAAATCACATATCTCTGCATTGTAATTTTTTATTCGCGAATATTAATTATATATATTTTACGTACATTAATACTAGAATTTTTTTCGATTCAAAACTAACAGAATTTATTAGTTAGTGCTTTGTATTTTTGATTAAAATCCTTTTTGAAGGCTTGAATTAGCTGGTTTAGGTTGAAATAGTCTCGTGACTTCAGGAAAAATACTTGTGGAACGCTAAGGTTTTCCGGAAAGTAGAATTTATGCAAGAGGAGACTTTAGTGCCATAGCTCTATCTAAAACTTTAAGTTCCCAGAGTATATACATAAATATGTATGTAGACTAATGCGATACAACCAACCCTAAACAAATTTTATTAAAATTTCGCTTGATCATGGCAACCGTGTTATCAGCATGTACAGAATTCTTTTATGATTTTTTTTATCTGAAGTCATGTTATGAAAATATTTGCCTTAAACACACGATAGTAAAGAAAGACTATACTTAAAAATTTTCACATTAATTTTTATACACATTTGTGGAGTTACCAAATAGTTTTTTAACATACAAATTCTGTGATCTTGACTGTGCTTTTGTGCGTTCTAAAATCAGTTTCGAAATATACAGTAACAAACAGTATTAAAATAGTTCCTATGCCAAATGACTAGTACCTGTTATAAGTATCCTCACAAAATCTTGATACAAATTTCAGGTATTGTTTTGTTATGCAATTTAGAAAGGTTTCCATCTAATAACAACTGCTTAAAAGCTCATTTTCTTATAGTTAAATAGTACAATACCAGTACAATTTTGAAAAAGTTATACGGGGAAAATAATGTCTACAGGTTACAAAATTTTTAAACCCCAAAAAAATTTAAAAATGCATGCAACTTTGTAAGTAAAATTATATTAAACAAACATATATCTGAAAAATGCCAGAAACATCTGCACCTAACAACTATTCAAGTTCAAACAAACAATATAAATCATGTTGCGATGGGTATTGACTTTTAATATAGAAAAGAAAAACAAAATAAACATAAAATTTTATCATCTGGATTATATCATTTTCTTCGGAATCAAACAATAACAGCGAACGGCAAAAAAAAAAAATCACAAAAATATTCTAATGAAGCAACTCAGCATATTGCGGATCCACAAGCAATTAACACTAATGGATATACAACTAATTGTCTAAGTCAACAAATGATACATGAAAACTCAGACAAAATCATCTGCAAACAGAACAACAACACAGTAAAGTAAATAGTAAAACATAATCATCTAAATAGCAGGGTTTGTTTTATCCAAGCAGCGCTGAGACACATTTTTTTAAACACCCCTCAATAATTCAAAATTTAAAATGATAATCACAAAACTTCAAAATATTTTTTTTTAAACCGTGCTCGCAACAAAAGCGAACATGTTTGAGTGGAAACCGTTGCAACTCGTCTGAGTCTAACGAAAACTGCTCAAATGCTGTTATGTGCTCGTTGCCGCGCTGCCGCTTGTTGGCGCGATATTTTTGAGTTGGAAATTTATTCCACAGTAAACCGCGGTAAAGAAAGGTTGATCGAACGAAAATAGACGCAAAAAAATTTTAAAAAAATAAAGAAATGCTTAAATAACTACTAAAAAGCTAATAAAATATTGAAAAAGAACCAAGGAAGCTAAAAAATAAATTTTTAGCATTAAAGTGTAAGAAGTAGTGATAAAGTTAGTGATGACAACAAATCAAGAAACTAACTAAGAGACATCGCGAAAAAGTCAAAGAAAACGCGCTAGAAATGTGGAGAATTTCTGAATATTTTGAGAAATGAAAACAAACAAAAATATGTGAAAGAAAGTCTTGCATAAATGCCTTTACAAGTCGACGACAGTTTGCATAGAAACCTCTTATGGGCGAACATATGAAAAAAAAAAACAAAAACAATACTTGTTTACCACTGTTTGATCGATAATAAATGTGTTTAAGGGAATTTCACCTGCGACCATGCATAGTAATGAGCGTGGAAAATTGCTGGGAAAAAAGTAAAAAATTTATAATATGTACATAGTAACTGTTTAGTGTTGTATTTGTAATTAAATTATGTAAAACAATCAGACACAAAACAATTGCCAGTAGCGCTAGTTAAAATATGCTGAAATAACTATTTTTTTTTTTAATTGAAAATTAAATATTTTAAAAATATCAAATTAAAATAAATAAAAATAAACAGTAGAATAAAGTAAAACTGTAATCAACAAATCTCTAAAAATTATATAAAATTAAAAAGATATATTTGAAAAAATTAATTTCAAAAGAAAACGTGTGGAAAACAAAACGCAGGACAAATAAATTGTTAAAAAGAAATAATTAAAAAAATTAATTGGAAATTTGAAATAAAAAAAAATTTGAAAATCAGTTAAGAAATTAAAAAAAAATTTTATTTAAAAATAAATAATTAAAAAATTTACCTAAAATGTTAAATTAATTAAAAAAATTTTAATAAAGAAATTTGAAAATTAATTTCAAATAATTTCTGTATATAAAAATTACAAAAAAGTTGACTTCAAGTGCAAAGCCACATTTGTTCCCAAAAACAACAACAATACATGCCTCATTGAAGCAGCCTAGGAGCTTGATTATCACAGCGGTTGTATATTGCAAGATTCGAAAAGCGGTATTTGTGTAAATGTTATGTATAAACGAGTCAGTAAAGCAACAACAACAAACAAATAATGTGCTAATATAGAGCAAAACACGGCTGAGCAGCCAAATTTTCTTAAAAGCCCTCAGTCGGAAGCTACTAAATAAAAGCCAATCGGTCTGTTAGCCATTAGGGCACAAGTAAAAAGAAGAAAAAAATTAAAATTTAAATTCAAAATGCGAAACACAAAAGAGACAATTTAGAAAAATTAAATATAAAAAAAAAATAATTTAAATTATAACCCAAAACAATTAATTAAAATGATAATTAAGAAACATTTTAAATAATTAAAAACTAAAATAAAACTAACAATATAAAAAATAAAATACCATTACAAATTTTTAAAACTTAACAAATAAAAACATTTAAAAAACAAAAATAAATTCAAGACTAATTGGAAAAAGTTTCCAAAATCAAGCGAAAATTAAAAGTTAAAATAATTTTAAAAAAATTTAAAAATTAAAGTAATTAAAAAAAAAATTAAAACAATTAAAAAAATATTAAAATTCGCCAAAAAAACACTTCTTAAAAATATTGTTTTTTTAATTTTTTCCTACCACTACATTCAATAGTTCGATGCGACTTGTCGAAATTATACGCGTCTGCATAATTTCGTTTAATGTCAGCAGTTGAATAACCAAATACGAATAAAAACCAAAATTCTAATTGACATTCGAAACACACACACACATATATATATAAAAGTTAATGCGAAGAAAATAAATTCTATTGGCAAACACAAAATTTCAATCGCTTAAATCGCTTGCTGCGTCATGGCAAAGTGATAATTGAAGCAAAAATAAACCGTTTTATTTTTCTTAATTTTTATTAATTTGCCGTTATAATTTCTCAAAACAGCAATCACGACTCGCATAAGCAACACTTCAGCAAAAGAAACTGTTGAAAAAAGTGCTTAAAATCAGTGCACACTTAAACCTAAAAGGCAAACAGGCCATGCCGCGCGCAAAGCGCAACAGAAGTTAATAATTTTTTATGCAACAACAATGAAAACGCCAAGTTGCATGCAACATAAACGCGATAATTGCAATTGAATGCGCTGCAAAACAAATAAACTGTGAAAATAAAAGCAAAACAGTTGTAAAACAACCAAAAATAAATAAAAACAACAACAACAACAAATTGCAGGCGTAACAAGTGCCACAACTGTGTGACTCGCATGTATTTCAGAGCGCAACAGTCAGTGAATAAAGCAAATGTAATAACAACAACAACAACAGCAGCAATTGAGAATAAAAACACAGCAACATTGCCCTCAATAATTGACCATAAGTAAAACAACAACAATAACAGGGGCAATATTAATACAAACAAATCAGCTTGCAGTACTAACTAATAACGCTGGAGTTTGTTAGTAAAGTCAGCTAGCAGTGAAAAATACATATTTATGTGTGTAATATGCTATGTGCCTGAGCGAATGTGCATATTTCCGGCGACAAGTGTCACACAATTCGTGCTACAAACGTGCAACAAAAGCGAATGCTACATTAACAACAACAACAAAAAAACTAAAACAATACTAAACTACCACAACAAAATATTTATTGCAACAAAAATAAATTGAAAATTTTAAAATTTTCAAAAAAAAATAAATTATTTTAAACCAAAAATTTAATTTCACAAAAAGTCACGCAAAGCTGATCACCGCAGCAGTATAGTATTACTACAATAGCAAAATTTTCAACTAAAAATTTTTTGCTGAGAAACATCATTAGCAATCAAAATGTATCTGATACAGGTGAGCTAGACACATACAGACACATACACCCATATAAACTCATACATTCCCACTAAAAATTTGTAGAAATAAAATTTTGTTTAACTTTGCATTTATATAAGCAAATTATCAGCCACGCAATGTTTACACATTTTATACCAACACAAGCATCTGTAATAACCCGCTGGCTTTCTTTCGCACGTTTGCCGTGCCAAATTCACTGTTCGCCGTAACATTTCGATTTCGTGTTTATCTTTCATTTATGCAAGTGAATTATTTGCTAAACAAATTTCCTTTCGATTTATTTTTTGTTTGTTTGGCCGTTCCGATAATAATTATGCATAGCCGAGTGTGTTCGGCTGCATGGATCAACGGTTTTTGGCGCAGAGGGCAGTGGTTATCGTATTCGTGAAATTGAAATATATACAATTCCTAGTTATATAATGTTTGTAAAATATAATTTTAGTTGGATTAAGGCACTATTCTCCATTAGTTTAAAAGAACCCGGTAGTAGGGATTCGCACCCACCACTGTCCGAGTGGTGTTCAAGTAATTGATCGGATCTCTATCAAAAATAATTTTTTGTGAATAAAAAAAAAAAAATCAATTACTTTAACATATCTGACTTCCGCCCCTCTGTCTGTATACCATATAATATAATAAATAAAAATTAAATGATAAATCAGAAAAATCGTATCATAAGTGCCCTTAGCCTCCATATACTGAATTCAAAGTTCCGGTTGACTTTAAATCACATATATCGCTCGATATGTTAGATATCATAATGAAATTCAAATAGAATCTCTTTCTTAAAACAGTGTATCCTTGCGCCTAAAATGAATCAAATAAAGAGTGTAAACCAGCTGTTTGTTCTTCAATAATTTCGTTCTCAAAAGTTAAATGCTTGGTTTCTGACAAAAAAATTATTATTTTTTTAATGGTCACAACTGTTGGTACATAAAGCATGTCAAACCGGTGCAAACTTGAGTAGCACGGAAATATATTTTACTATAAAAACAATATACTCTTAACAGCAATTAATTTCTACCTTAGTATAAATTTACATATGTTCATACAAATAACTATGAAACTGTTATGCTACATCGAACAATTGCTTATTCAACTGAAACATTAGTTGAAATACATTTGCGCATGCGCATACAACAATTGCAGGCAAGGAAATTTTATTATCAATATGTACTCGAATATGCATGTGTGTACAAGCTGGTATTGCATATTTTATATAATAATCAGCTCATGAGTATATCAATATAATTGTTGGCATTGAGACAATAACGGTTGGGGCGACTGAGTTTGAAGTGCAACTGCTTATTAACGGGTTTTATGCAAAATAATATCCATATTATGAACGGATGTTGTTACATTAGTATGTATTCGTATACATACATACATATATAAATTTCCCTCTATTTTCGCTTTTAATATTTTTTCAACATTTTTTTTTCAATATTTTCTCTTTTAATACTTTCTCAATAATTTTTTTTAATTTTTGAACATTTTTTTTTGCCTTTTAAATTTTTTTTACCTTACTTAAAAATAAAGTTTTTTAAATTATTTTAATTTAAAAAAAAATATTTAGTTAGATTTTTTATTTACTTTAATTTTTTTATTTTCTTTAATATTTTTTCAATAAATTTTTTTGATTAATTTTTTGTTTTATATTTTTTTTTTCATTTCTTTTGTTGATTTATTTTAATTTTTGTTTTACATTTATTTTTTTATTTATTTTATTTTGTTTCTATAGATTTCTTAATTTTTGTTTCTAGTAATATAACCTTTAATGTATTTGTTTTTATCATGCATTTTAGTGACATAAATAATCATATTTTGACAAAAAATTATTAATGAATACAAATTTTTGTGTCTGCATACACACACGTACACATATTTTTGTGTCTGCATGCACACACATACACATATTCGTATGTTCGCATTATGTATGTGTGTCTATGGAAAAGTGTATTGCTTGTCCATTTCTTTACAGCGCTTCAACAGTGTTGACAGTGACAAGTGTTGCTCTTCGTGTCAATGACATTTAAAAATACCACAAAATCCTCAATAACTAAAAGTAGAATTTTATGTGAATTATTTACAACACTTTAAATTATACAATTTAAATTTTCCTCAATTTATCAGTGTCTTTAGCAGAATTTTTGTTTTCTTTTTATTCTGTAATGCCTTAAAAAATCCCCACAAGAAGCTTGGGTATTTACTTACATATTTTTGATTTCAACAGCGAAATGAGCACAATTTTGACGGCATTGAAAGAATGCGACCTTGAAATAAATTGTAAAGAAAGAAATGCTTGCAAAGAAAGGGTGTTAATTAGCACTTAAATTACGGTGACAAGGAAAACATGTGGGTCAAATAAATTGAGATATACTTACATACATATACCATACAAAAGATAGTGAGAGCATTCGTTTTCAGAAAAATAATGATAAGGTAATTAGTATGAATTTTTGTATTATTAAGGAATATAGAATATTTTATTTGAAATAAAAAACGAAAAAAGAAATTAAAATGCCAATATTTTAGCATTATCACACTAGACAATAACTTCTTATGGATACATGGACGGGATAGGCTCTTAAGCCATTTTAAATACGGAAATTTAGTTTATCTATGTACCCTTTAAGACTGAAATGTGCCTCATGATAATAAGTCAAATCAAATTGTACGGAACAAAAATGTCAAACGCTTTGTTTATTGTGACAGCTCGTTTGACAGCTGTGTTTGTGCGAAAATGTAAAGATAAAGCCTTTAATCCCCAAAATAATATTATTTTATGTAGTTTTGTAACAATATATACGGGGGATATCTTGTATTCAGAACCATTTGAAGTAAATTGTTTTTGCAATTTTTTTTTTTGAAAATGAAGTTTACATATGTTAATTCGGTCTTATAGCCGCCTCAAAAGCCTCGCCTTAACACTCAGAAATAAAATTTCAAAATAGACTATACTGTAATTTAGACCTTTCAGTACTTTTTTTATCAGTTTTGGGTAGGTTTGCAACAATTATCTCTTCTACATATTCTTTGGATGTTTATTTTTGAGTTTTTTACGCTGATATGTTAACTCAATACTATATATATTTTTTTATTTTTTATCGATATTTAAGGGTAGATGACACTTTTGTACCACGAAGACGGACACAGGCAGTAATTTTTTTAAATCTCGCTTTTGTTTTGAGTAATTTCATGCAAGATTCACTTTTTTAGTAAATTGCGAGTCTAATTAATATTGGCGTGGCTGTGTACTGCCGATAGCATAAAGTAGACCAAGTAGAAGCACTGAGAGCTGTGTGGCTTTGGCGGCAAAAAAAGTCTGCAAAATTTAGGAAAAGAAAATTCACGGTAAAAATTTCTGATGAGCTGATATGTTAAGACCCACCTTTCTTATATAGAGCGGCAATGTCTCCTTTCCCCGTCTTGTATGCCATTCGAAACCGCGATACAACCAAACAGTTGGCCAGGCCAGCGTAGCAGTCAGTAGAAAAGGCTTCGCAGACTCCATAGCCGCTTCAATATCTTGCCTGTGCATCAAACGGCGCACCTCCTCGCCCAAGTTGACTTCACGCGCCACTATGTTGTTGGGAAGATAATGTTTAACCTTCAATTTCTAAGTTTAAATTTTAAAATGAACCCACCATTCTCGCGGTAAGCCGGTTGGGAGCTCTTACTTTGGAAAAGGTTTTTTAATAGTGACATTTTGCTGGAAGCACGGTGTCTAAAAAATACTAATACTTCGTAAAAAAAAATTGCTGTTCCAGCACTTCTGTTATACAAGATGTTCTTAGAGCTCTTAGTTCACTTTTTTTAGATTTTTTTTTCACACACAACTCGGCGTACTCAGTGCTCTCTCAAACTCAAATGTGTAGTTTCGCACGCGCAATTGTTACCATCATAATTTGAAAATGCAATTTTACAGTTTTACAAAGGCTTAAAGAAAATACAAAAAACTGTTTTTAAATTTTGCTACCAAAAAATGTATATATATTTTTAAGATTTTATTCAACAAATGTCAAAAGTGAGCTATCAAAAATGTAAAGCGTTAAAGCCATAACCACCTTAAATGCCGTAGTCTACAGTGGTTTTGCTCGCTCGAGTTTTTAAGTAAGAGAATAATTTTGATTGGTTGCATCTTCAATGCGACCTTTTCTGCAGAGTCTATAGTTTCAGTCTCTCTTTCGGCCTTTGTACCAGAAGTCTTAAGTCGAATTCGTTAATATATATGCTACACTATTCGTTAAATCAATCAATAACTGTGTTTTTACCACGATAGTCTTCTTTGTTGAAGTCTTGCAGCATATTATTGACCTTAAGCAGTAGTGGACTCTCCTCGTACACTGCGAACATTAAACCCACACCGAGTATGGTGAATTGCATGAGTTTTGCGTGGTGAAAGGTCTGAAAGGGAGTAAGAAAATATTTTATATAAAAATTTATCGTTAAACTCCACGCTCATTTACCCGATTGATGTAGGTGACCAGTGAGCGCTCCAGATGTGCGCGATTACTCCAATCCATGCCTCTATAAATCCAATAGGCGGGCCATGCTATAAAACTAGCGAATATAAATGGACGTGCACGCGCCATTTTCGTCTCGAAATCCAATGGCGCATTGTTTTGCAGAAAGTCGCGAAACTCCGATGCGTATGATATGGGTTCGGGTTCTGCAAGTGAACAACAACCACACGTACCGATATCTTCCTCGTTAAGCAGTTCTGTGGCAACAAGCAAGATATGTATGTACTTATGAGCATTGCATTTATGATATGAAAATATTAAGCTTTGGACAAAAACAAAAACCCAAAAGTGGATCCAATAACCAGCTTTTAGCTTCAACATAAAACTAAAGAGTTCAGTTATTTTAAAAATATATCTCTTATTTTCTTTCAAGCACAAGTTATAGCGCCCTGCAGTTTGACAGTTCTTCATGTTGCCACAGTTAAGTTTTGAAATTTCAAAAACAAATAACGATTTGCCTACCTTTGGGCGCAGAGCTGCTGAGGAATGGTATCTTCATATTGTTTGCAAACAATTATTTTCAATATTGTCACAGTTAATTTAATAATTAATGGCACTTCGTTTTGTGTTTAGATCCACTGTTTGTTTTCCTCAAGTCTCAAGCACACCTATTGGCGCAAACTCATAACACGAATATTTTGTAAACAAATTTTGTAAATTTTGCACAATTCAGAATTGTTTGTAAGCCAAGTATTTTTTTACTATTATTTGATTATAAATTTTTAATTTTTCAAATTAGAAATTTGTGAAATTTTAAATCAAAAGTTTCTACGATTCTGTAACCCCTTGGCAGAGGTTTGAAGTGTTGAACATTTTCTTTAAACGCGAAAAAGTGTTAGAATTTTTAGACCGAAATATTTGAGTTTATTGATGGTTTCTTTAAATTTCAATTACCGTAGTACTGTTCTCATAATAGAGGTTTGAAGTGTTAAAAGTTGTCTTAAGATTTATAGAAGTGGTAAGACCTTTTAGGACTGAATTAGTTTGATCTTTTCAAATTTTCGCATACAAAATTTGCATGGAGTGCGAAGAGAAATCTTCCTCAATAATGCATCCCAAATCAGATATTCTAAGTTATCTGGCGCTAGCTCTGTTCCACAAATCGAGGCCTACAAAAAATGGCTCTCATATACAAAAGAGTAATTTTTTGATGATGAGCTATCAGGCCGAAATGATGACCGTTGCGTATCAATCTTGTTAAAAATTTAAAATTCTGTATTTGTTACTAGCCATCATTTTTCTAATCACGAAACGTCGTCGTCGGGATCTTTCGGGATTACATAACTACATATGTTATCCAGAAAAAAATAGCAAATGTAAAATATTTCTATAGAAATTTTCAATCTCGGAAGCAAATGTTTTCTATTTCGAGATGTAATAATTATTAAAAGTAAAAAAACACATACTGCCACGCAAATTAGAAAATACTTCCATAGAAATTTATTCTTATTTTGACCCTGAAACATCGATTTCGGGATCCCGAATATTTTCAGAATATTTCGGGATTTAACAATTATTAAAGGTAAGAAACACATACTATAACGTAAATAGCAACTACTTCAGTAGAAATTTCCAAACTCGGAAGTAAAGAAAATACAATGTTGCTCATCGCACATATAGACGAGTCGTGATAATGGTGTCTTTTGTAGGCATGTATGCAAGTCCAAGTTATGACTTTTTTTTCGCAAAGGAGAAATTACCTTCGGTGACATTTCTTAGCACGATACAAGCCTTTTTTTATATTTTCATACATAAATATTTATGTGCACATAGTGTTTCTATTATAGGCGCATGTGCAGCTATTTAGGTTAATTTGATTTGTATACACATACATACACACACAAATATATCTTACAATTGTTAGTTTTAATTATTTATTTGAAGTTTTTCAAGCTGTTGACATCAATTTTTGTAGTTAATTTTTTACTTTTGTTTTGAGGTGTCATTGCATTGTCTTTCACTTAATTGCTTTTAGGCGTTTTTGCGTGCGCCTTCGTAGCTAATTTTATCATTAGCCAACTTAGACTTATCAGAGTCACTGTGCGTAGCAGTACATTAGTATTTACATATATAAATATACCCGCATAACAAAGTACTTGCACGCACTAAAAAGTAAGTACTCCTTCACCTGGGCACCCAGATTTTGTATAATCTTTGTTTTTTTGTCATTTGCCTAAGTGTGCAACGGTATTTGAGTGACATGTCAGATACTTTTTACATTTTAATGCGTAAATTTCTAATTGAGAAGCGTGATTGACTTGTTTAGGCACTCGTAAAGTAGAAAAAATCTCAAAAAATATATAAAAAATTAAGTGAACAGCTGTTTTGCATTTATTACCTGAGACTCGTGTGTAATTCGTCTTTATCCCAATGTCTTCTACGATTTTTGCTTGCTGTCCAATTCAATATTGTCTATTTTCGAACCCGAAATGTGTTTTCTATCGATCTGTATAATATGTGCTGTCTATTTCAATTTATATATAGTATAAATGTACATTATATATACTACATACTCGTACATATATTTTAAGCGTATCGTGTAAAGCTTATGTATTTGCGCGTTTGCCAAATGAGCCAGTAGTTAAATCCACCCAAACGTACTTCTAAAAAAATGAAGAAAATCAGCACCGATTTGTAGTACTTGGCACTTGTGGGTGACGCAGTTCATTGACTGGGTTCGACGAAATTACCAACACACGAGTTGACTTTTTCTTTGTTGAAAATTATTATAATTTTTCTACGGCATAAAGGATAGTAAATTAAGAACTGCATTAAACAATCCTTTTGTTTTTATTTTTTATATATTTTTTGCTATATTTCCTATAACTTCCTTTTTTTCGTGTGTATTTTAAACCTAAAAATTTAATCACAATGTTTCTGTTGTTGCTGACAACTGTTTGAAATACTCCTTCTAGACTTTCAGACATCGCTTTAATTTGGTCAATTAGTTAAAGTTTTGGGGCTTTGATTATTATTCACCCAATAATTCCGATAATCAATAAACCACTTATACCACGCAACATAATTCAACCTTCATCACTTAGTATATTTAAAGAGCTGCAAGTTAGCTCCCCAGTTATAGTCAATGAAGGCTTAAGAATAATGCCGGTATTCAATTTTATCTAGACTAATAACGGTAAATGTATACAATAGGAAAAAAAAACTCATAAAAAAAATTATTTTTTTTCTGTTGTAATTTGTAAGATTTTCTCAACCAAACACACTTTTAATATTATCAACAAATTCAAAAGTATTGTAATATCGTCCACGAAATGGTTATTACCAATTAAACGAGCGGATATGGCGATATTAGCCCAAAGATATGAGTAAACGACCTATACTTACAACACAAAATGCATTAAGAATATTACTTGACCTCATTCTAGCTTCTAGCGCTAGAATTTGAATTATTCAAAAAGAAAAAACTGATCAGTAATAATCACATGGTCAAATTGTTAAGTTCGATTAAAAGAGAAAAGTTGTTTACATAGCGGCTTATTAGCTTAAATGATGTTACGTCTCAAATGTCTCAGACATCTCAGCAATCCACTGTGTCTAAATTAGAGTGTTGCGGTAACAGAATAGCCACCAGCCATAAGCAAGTGTTGCTTCTTATTCCAACTCATTAGCATATGGTCAAAAGCCGCAAGCGAGAGTTAAAGTGAAGATGGGAGAAAAACGTGTATATCAGCAGGGGTCCGTGGAGATTTCGAAAAAAGTTAGGTGTGTTCAATAAGAATCTTGCGGACAAAAACCGTTGAAACTTGTTTTTTGTTTTCATGCATTTGTTGTTTTATTGCAGCAAGTGTAAGCCGGTAAAGCTAGTAAACAATGAAATTAGTAGGGTTACATCAATGACATGAAAGATATATATATTTTTCTAGTTCGGCGATATCAGCTGCCACAAAAATATAAATTTAAGAATTATAAGAATTACAAAATTAACATAAGAAATGATATTGATAAAAAGTGGGCAGAGTTGCAGCGGCAATCAAACATAAAAGCTTTAAGTAAAGAATGTGAACCAAAAAAATAAAGTAGAATGAGAAAAAGTATCTATTTTATATGACACTAAGCCTCTTCTTCCAGACCAAAGCATTGTCGCTTGACTTAATGCAGTAATTTATAACGTAATGTGAGTTTGTTGATAAGCTTTGAGAAAAACTTGTTCAGGCAAGCTTACGAGTAGAAAAAGCTTTATAAAATTATCTAAACTAATTTTTAATTTTCAGTAAGAAGAAACATTCTACAATGTTGTAACAAACAACCATTGATAGCACATTTTGTCCGCCTTTTTGTTGTTACATTATTTATACACCTACCAAAGTATTACATGGTCGTAAAAAGAGCGTTCTTTACATGCTTTTATGGCTTTCGTAAATATTTCTACACTTGTAGACACTATGTTATCTGTCAGTTCGTTGTCTATTTCAACTATTTTATGTAATTTTCTGGTATATCCAATGAACTTGTCAGCAATAAATTTATGTGCAACACATTGATAAAACATTGATTTGAGCTTAGACGGTATGCGCTGAGCTTCGTTTTAGAATACCAAATTCTGGCATATTTGCTATTAAAGAGTGAATATTTTGTGTTTTTGTTGCACGTGTCTAATGCAGTAATATTTATAAATATTTATTTCATGTTTTTTTAATAGTAGTAATTACTTTTTGAGTTTTGGATGTGATGTGAGCTCTATATGTACGAGTATATATAGAAAATAATTTTTTGAACATTTGTTCAAATAAATAGGCGTGTGATAACCAGGTATTGAGATTATAAAATAAAATCGCATAATCTGAAAAGATTTTTAAATATTATACATGAAGTTCAATAACCTAAACTTTCGATAACACTATCACTAAAGTTTTTTTTTTTTTTTGAAGAAAGCGAAGAATTAATTTTTACTAAAAATTTTCGTACAGTATTGCTTTTGAATGTATATAATGCTCCTTAAATATTGTTAGAGATATTATGGGGATATAGCCCCATGAATTTCAAATAATCGATTTTTGGCTTATATATTGAATGTACATATATTTGAAAACGTTCTCCGAAAATTTGAAGTTGATCCGGCAAAAAGTCTCAAAGATATGAGTGTAGTCAGTGTAGTAAGAGTAAGTAAGTAAGTACACATTTTTTCACAATAAAAAAAAATTTTTTTTTGTTTTTGGAAAGCCGACGTTTTGTGAAAAATTAAAATTTTGACTACGATCATTATATAAATTGATGTATAGTAATAATAAATTTTTAAGCAGCAAAATCATCCTTACCGCCAGAAATGGTTAAGGGATCAAGAAGATCTAACATTTTTCAAAATGCATCACCGATTATTGAAGTACATTAAATTCTGTTAATATGCATTTTTTAAAATTTATTTCTTAAATAAAATGCTTCTTAAAAAAAAATTCGTTTTAGTTGTTAGTAACCAACTTTACCTTATGTTAGTAAGCAACTTTACCGACGTCTTTTGGCAAAGCATGATCTGAGTATTATTATTATTTTGTTTATTTTATTAAAAAAGTTTTTTAGAAAGAAAAAAAAATTTTTTTCTTCAAATATTAATAGTCAGTGACAATTTAACGAGAAAATAATAATAACAACGTAGAATAAAAAAATAAATAAAAAAAAATGAATTCACAAATAGTTTTCTTTTATGTTAAAAAACGACGATTTGAGAGCTTAAAATGAAATATTGAATTTTTTTTAAGCTATTCACATAAATACACCGCGGTGGGTACCCGGGTACCCGGTTACTAACATAAGGGTTAAGCAGGACTCGTCCCATAGCGAACTGAGTTACAGCGAATATGATAAAATATTTTCGAAATTAATTGAATATAAATAAAATAACTATTATAATCAATCTTTCTAATCTTCATATACATAGGATCACCGCTTAGTATAAGACTCAATACCGCGAGTTTAGTATGAATATTTGACAATGTATTGAAATCGTCGTACGAAATTAATTTTGACTAAGAAAATGATAAAAAATATACGCAGACGATTTTAGTTGAATTAGGGGATATATTGATACGACCAGATTTGTCAAATAATGGCAACAAAAACTTCGATGACCGAATACCCACAGCTCATAAGTTTATAGTAGTATTTGCCATCTATGGTACTCATGTTCTTTCGATATAGCTGCCTTCTTAAAGAAGAATAATATCTCAATCCGTTAGAAAACTGTTCGTTCTTAACTAAAAACATGGAAGTTTCAACTCCTCAGCTCACAGTGAAGATGTCTGAAAATCTATCGTACACTATTACAACATTTTATTCTCTCAATTTGATGCTTTTGTTGTGCGGTAATGTCATTACCTAATACACAATTAGGTCAGGATCACACGACTTAGAAAGGCATTTCACATAGCTATTTATTTTACAACAACAAACCAAATTTAAAAAAAAAGAGAAAAAATAGAAATTCAATCGGCAACTTTGAATGTGCAACGTCATGCCAATTGGACTGGCGACACTATGCCGCCGCTACTTGCCACATGCATGGCCGTATATTGAAAAGTCAATCAGTTGGTACGCACAAAACCAAATTAAACCAATTACGTGTGTAAAAGCGCTGAGTATAAAAACAAAAAAAAAACAACAATAACAAAACCACGTTAGAATTTAGAAAAACCGTTGCCTTTACCTACTTAAACAAATAACGAAATCGTTCACATTGCAAATAGTAAAAAACAGTTAAAAATAATATCAAGTGACTTTGCTAGTTGGTAGCATTGTGGCAACTTTCGAAAGTCAGAACCAACGAGAGGCGTAAAAGAAGGTGCGTACAATTTCTCCTCCAAACACAACGAACTGCAATGACTTTTCCAGGGCATGAACAAAAAGTAGAGAGGTAAAAGTACACACAACTACATATTAGTTGCAATACAATAATGTTTCTAACGGTACTTTTGTGCATGTACATATATTTTATTGTTGTTGCTTAGTTTGTTTGCGAATATGTAAAAAAAGTGCAAAAAAATAAAAAACAAATCAAATAAGTCGCCCAGTAAAGTAGTGACCAAAGCAAAACCAGCTGCAAGAACTATGAAAGCATACAAGGCAACCATGTGGCAACATTACCTCAGCAGCGTAAACACAATAGCAAAACTAACTCAATTGCGAAAAAAGTTGCTTAGCATGAAAAATCAAAAAAAAAAACGTTTTAGGTTGTTACGTTCAGCTGAATTGAAGGTGAACAGCATTTTTTCGCGCATTATATGTTGTTGTTTATTCCATTGTTTTATACAACAATATGTATATGTATGGTTGTCAACATAACCTAAACTATACATAAGTGTATTGAAGCTTAAAAAATGCTTTAAAATTATTCTGCTTGTTGAGAAAAAGTAAAATTTCGCTCGAACGATAAACTAAATTTTAATTTCTATATAGCTTCATTAGAAAAATTAGACTCAATCTTCATCCATTCATATTTTGTCAAAGTCTTTTTTGATATTTTTCTATTGTTGAAGTAAGAGGCTGCCACCTGCTTGGGTTTTGACAGCTTACAATAGAAAATAGTTGCACAAGGGTTGCCACCTGTTGACAAAATTAACAGAATATGACATTTTAGCGTTAGCTTTAACAGACTTGCGAAAGATTTCTAACGAAATTGTACCTCAGAGTTGTTGCCACCTGATTTTAAAATTTATTTATATAAAATTATGAAAAAATTTTAATACTACATTTATTTTAAATTTAAGAAAATATTAAAAATAAATTATACAGACTTAAAGATTTATAACAGCTTGAGGTTGAAAGTATTTTTTAAAGAGTTGCCAACTATTTGAAGTTTTTGATTAAATAAAATTTTAAAAATTAGCAGAATATTACATATGAGCATTAAATTTAAAAGACTTGCGATTTTTATCGTTGTTAGATAACTGAAAAGTCTTGCCACCTGGTTGTAAAATTTAATTTATAAAATATTAATTCAATGCTACATTATATGTAATTTTAATTAAAACTAAGCAATCAAAATTAAGTTTTTATGTGGAACAATTTTTTATTTGACAAGCTATCTTTATATTTTTTTTCTGGGATTACTGGTCAAAACAACAGTACAATTTTCGAACAGATTATTTAGATCTGATCAGCTTAGCATATAGTAGCTGCCATACAACCTGATGAATCAAGATCAAATTATTGTATGGAAACTTTTGTATCAATGAAGAGTATTATACTTTGTTGTAACTACAGTTAACGGTTTTTTGTGTTTTGTAATGAAATCAAAAATATGTATATTGTTACAATTACTCACGGCTTTCAACCAAATATTACTTGTATAATAAATCAATTATTTTCTCCAACTGCCAAAAACTCTTCCCTCAGAGTTTATTGATATTTCACCTAATTTTACAAAAAAAAAAAAAAAGAAGAGGAAAAGAAAAATATTGTCATGAAATTGCATAGAGTAGCAATGATGAATATCCAAAAACTCATCACAAAATAAATTGAACAATTCGGCGACGTAAATATTGAGGTGTCAACGGCTTCTCAGTGCTGAGTAAATAAGTTGAACAAAGTAACAATTGACATAAGATAAATAAATAAAAAATATATATAATTGAGTTGATGGAACGAATGCCGAATGCGGCAAAGGTATTTTTCTATCATTACCCAAAAAGTAACTCATTCAAAAGATGATTTGTGTTGGCTGCTCGTTGAAATGCCTAATAAAGTGCGAAAATATAAATGAAAATAATTTACAATTCTTTGATATTTAATAGAAAAAATGTGTTAACGGTAATTATAAAAATATACTTGTATGTACTTTTCAGCAAACTCTTTACACATACTCACTTTTATGTCCCACTGTTTGTAATTTTTTCCAGTCAATCACTTAACTGTCACTCATCTTGTTTGGCATTTCGATTTATTTGCTCGCTTACCTGACTCTATATGGTGTTGTGTAATCAGAAAAGCAACGAAAAATGGCAAGCTCATGAAATCACCACTCAAAAAGTCAAGTAATAATAGGCATATTCCAGGCATACTCAATTTTGGGGTGATCTACATTTGTTTGTGGATGTAATTTTGAGTGCTTCGCTAAGTGTCATAGTGATTCATGAAAATTTTTTTTGAAATATTTTTAACTTTAATTTAAAAGTAGGCAAATGTTTTCAAATTTTTACATTTAAATAAAAAGCAATAAAAATTTTTTTTTATAAAATAATGTAAATTTAAAATTAAATTTAAAAAAATAAATAGTTTTATCTTAGAAGCCGAAAAATAATAATTAAAACCTCAAATTTTCATTAAATAATTATTTTACATATACATTTTTTTTTTTTAAATTAAAATATATTTCTTTTAATCGAAGTTAAATTCATGAAAATTAAATATTCAGTTGTATCTAGCAAAAAATTAACTATTTTCAACCCCTTGTAAGTTTTGTAACTGAAATCTAAAACAAATTTATTTTCAAACGGTTTTTTACATCATAAAAACTGCATCATAATATGTTGTACATTTAGGTACATATGTATTTTTCTGTTTACATGAATAAATGTGTTACATGCTGCTCATGCTGTTTCCAGGTTTCCACCGTTTTCCTTTTTTAAATTTTTTTTATAATTACTTTTTGTTAAGAATCACTGGAATGCCACAATCTCTCGTTCGCACGCAATAAATTTGATTCTTGCCTTCTCTTTGAGGGTTACCTGCATAGATTATATACCGTATCACATATAGGGTGCATACATACTCATATACATTGAGTGCGGCGCTTAACTTTTCCTGCTAATAGAAGCATCAATTTACCCTTATTTAAGACTACCTGGAATTTGATTGAGCCTCAATGCATCTTTAATGATCAGTTGTAATTTTCAGTTGTTTGCTTCGTTTTCCGTTATTTAATCTCTGACTTTTGCGGTTATTTGAGAATGCGCTGAGAAAAAAACTTTTTTAGGTGATGTATAAAAGAAATGTAGTAAGATCGGTAAGTTGTCAGGTATTTAAGATTGTCTACGTTTTCAAATTTGTTGAGTGTTTTGTAGCACTAAAGAAAATGATAACACTACATGCTTACCATACATACATACATCAATGAAGTTTTTGTTATTGCCTTATTGTACTTTTAGAGGGTTATTTCAATTAGCTGAGCTATTAACTATTGAGTTGTCATATTTAAATTGTCATCTGTCTGTCATGAGTCATGATTTTCTTGATTTAATTGGAAATAAAGTTTTACTTTTTAGAAAATAATCAAATTAATCAATAAACTAAATGATAGACAAATTAAAATACGAAAAATACTTAAAATATTTACTCATAAACCTAAGCTATTCAAATCACTCAGCTAGTATTTCGAATGTGCTATTATTTTGAGTCTAATTATTCTTACCTGGCTTATTAATTACCGTGCTAACTGTAAATTCATATTTGCGTGCAAAGTGTTAAAGAGGAAAATTCGCAAAATCGAGATTCGGCGTTTTGTTTTACTTTAAACAAAATTTAGAATCGGAAGCCTCAAATTAGGTGAATGTTTTTGAAGAAGAAATTTAAAAAATGTTGGTCCCGTAGCCGACCTCCGGGAGGAGTTCCAAAAAAAAATTGTCTGGCAGTGAGAAAGATTTTTCTGCTTCAAACTATCTCAGATTCAAAAACAAAAAAATCAATAAATGAAAGCAATTAATAATCGAAGAAAAAATTTTAATTTTTGACAAAACGGCGATCTCCGGATAAGAGTCGTTGTTTGCGAAAAAAATTACACTTAAAAGTACCTCAAAAATTCGAAGAATCTTAATACTTAAATCATTTCCAGACAAACAAAAGGTCGTGTGAAAGTTTCAAGATCGGTCCAGCCGTCTCGGAGAAAATTCCCTCACCGACTCTGCATATCCAACAAATTGATTTTACACTTAAAACTGAATAAAAAACTTATATTAACGAAAAAAATAGTGTCATCATTGTTCTGAAAAAAATTTCTAAAAAAAAAATTTTAATCGTTATCGAAATTTGTAAATTATATTTAGGGATGCTTAAAATATGAAAAAAAAATTATTGCAGAACAATAATATTTTAGAAAGGATTTATGAAAATTACAGATTCACGGGCAAGCCTTAAAAATGAATGGTAATCGATTGAAGATAACGAATAAAATTGATAAATAATATGATCAATGTGGTGTAATTTATTATTCTAGTGTGAATTAAAATAATTTAATAATAATAAATAATGAAGTATGTTGCATAAAAAGGCTTCCAAGCAATGCTCTGATTGAATTCACACTAAAATAGTATAACAATATTTCTCAGCAGAAGACTTTTGTGTGACGAGAAGTTCCATAAAGTAATAATAACTTCGCTGTCTCTTCAATGAAACCAAAATTGAAATCCGAAACGAAATAAAATCGTCTCAAAAAGTCATATTTCAGATTTTGAAGGTCAAATTCCATCACTTTCGTCTGCACATTTTGACACAATCGCTACAAAAAAAAATAAAATAATTTTTTTGTGTTAATATCTGTTATTGTCTTTGGAAACACTTTCTGACAGTTGGATGAATTACGTAAAAAACTACTCAACATTATTCGTACATAAAAACTAAGCACGCTTCGTTACAAAATAAAAAACAAAACTCAGAGTCTACTCCGGCACAGAGCACGACTTTAAGCCAAAAAAAGTTGAGAAAAAATTCTCATAAGAATTAAAAAAAAACACACACACATCTACAACAAAAACGCATAAAAATGCATTGTTTGTCAGCTAGGGCGATATGCAAAACAATTAAATGCCGATGCATGAATAATAAATCGAGAGAAGCAAAAACAAAGCATTAAAAAGGAATGCTACGGAAAAAGGGTAGGGTGAGTGAGCGAGTGAGCCAAGTTGTGACGCGTAAGGTAAGTTGAGGCACAAGAATAACAATGATTTATTGGTGACAGGCACAAACCGGCAGCACAGACACGCATTTCTGGATATATTCTTTATGAGTTGCATGCGTTGCGTGCAAGCATGCGTGAAAAGCAAGGCAAAAAAGTCTGAAAAAAATTTAAAAAGGAATAATAAACCATTCGATGTAGGCTTATCAAAAAATTTTAAGCAATTTAATGCCTCTTTTTTTATTATGATTGTGCGTGAAGCGCAAAACGAATGTATTATAGAAATTTGTAATTGATCGCTGACATTAAAAATCATACGAAATTCACTCAAATGAGTGTGGGGAAGAAAGAATTTTGATGCGTTTTGGTAGACAGATCTCATTGAAATATAGATACAAGTGAGGGCGGTAGTTGAAATATATTTTGTAAACAGTTTAAGAGGTTTGTTTCCATATAAAATTGGGTAGGGAGGATATTAAAAAATGCGCTTTACACGCACCTTTGTTTGTTCCCCTCTGAATTTCGAATAGAAAAAGTTGGTGGCATAAATAAAAAGACAGTAGAAAAGAAATATATCACCTTCATCAGGTGATTTATAGACTGTGAATACGAGGATTTGTCTAATGTACAAATAGCTAACAGGAAATGTGGAAAATTTATTTTGGAAACTTAATTTCGTAGGTGTTTGTGAAGGCGTGACGCTAATAAGTGAACACTGAAACAATATATAAATAAATACTGCCTTTGGGAGAATAGTGAAGATGAAGGGATACACCTTAATAAATTTTTTCTAAGTGACTTGAGAGGGAGAGTCGAAAGCTATTTTTGGTAAACGAAAAGTTAACAAATTGTAGATTAAGAAGGAGATAGAACAGTAACAACGGATTTTTTGTGAATTTTTTTGAAGAGGCATTTTTTTTTAATAGCCAAGAATCCAACTTATGAACTGCGTATTATATATAGTATTTCCTGTAACTCGGATTGAAGCGTGGGGTCAAATATTAGTGACATCAACAGCATGCGTTTCTTTTGGAGCAAGCGGTTCGCATTATAAACGTGTATTTTTATGCCAGGTTCGTAACCCAGCAAAGCAGCCCTACCAACGATTTAGGAAACCTGGAGTAATCAGCCATCTTTCCTATGTTATTGAAACCATAAAAAAACCCGGTGTAATGACATTTTTAAATTCAACATCAAAAATTCATATTTTTCAGCCAGTTACGATCATATCGATTCTAGATCGTTAACGACATTTAGCATTTTATCATGTGTCCCAAAATGAACTTTGGATGCGAAAAATTAATGTTTGTTGTCAATCCACTATATGGAATATACAATATTTAGGTTTCACTTAAAAACTACTGCTCCGGAATATTCGAAAAGAACATTCTTTATCAACTTTTTAACTGAAACCCGCTTGTTCCATTCGCTGAAACATAATCAGATCGATGACACTTCGGCAATTCAACTCTCGGCTGTCCAAAAAAACCAAATGCCATTCAATACCCAGTGACATTTGCTTTCTTCGCGATAAAGTTTATGCTTAACTGCATAAATACATACGTATCTGATAGTGCCAGTTAAACAAAGAAAAATGTTCAAAGAATTGTATTTCAATAATATTTCCAAGAAATGCAATACTCTCTGGGCGTTGGCTGTTCGCAGTGATGCATGACATTTCTATTTAGTTATAAATATCAATATTCTATATAAATATATGGCATTTACGAGTATGAGTACAATTTCAAAGTGTGTATAAGATTTACAATGAATATGCGAGCTACGGATTTAACAGCAGAATCAGGTATAATAATAGATCAGTAGCCTTACTTACTTTAAGTTCATTAAATACAGCAAAGTTTCTAATAATAAACTTGAAACATTTGAAATTTGAAATGCCCAAGCATTTCTCCTCACTTTTCACCGGCGATTTCTTTATCGGATGAAATAAATCAGAACTGTTCCGAAATTTCAAAAATGTTTCCCTAAAAAGCAACCAATTATAGAACAAATCATTATTAGTTGTTATTAGTACATTACTGAAAATAACAAATGAGAAATTTAGAAGACGCAACAGCGAAATACACACCTGAATTCGCACATTTCGTAAGAACAAGCCAAATGTGCTTAGGTTTCGACCATTTTTTTTTTCCAAAACGGTCTTGGCAAACAGACAAGGCGTCTTAACTGCCTAATAAAATATTTTTGCTTAATACCTGTGAACTCATTTTCGATTCAGTACTTAGTGATAAATCAACTAATTGAAGAACGAAATTGGAATAAAAGTTACTTCTAAACTTGAACCACACGAAACTTCCGAATCTTACGTAACTCCCCTTCGATTATACTTAGTTTGCTTTTGGTTTGAAATCTGAAAAATTTAGGAAAAAACAAAATAAAATAATTCGTATGAAGTCTTGGATTGCTACTTAGCTGTTCGGCTCACTATGTATTCAGCCTTAGATTACGGACTGCATTTCAGCATATACGGAAGCTTTAGCAGGAATTACGTGGCAATAATTCCTATGTGTAAACGCCCTCTTTCTTATGATCTTCCGTAAAAAAATGAAGAAAAAGTCACATGATGCTACTGGGTTTGGCTACTTCGCAGAAAAAATTAAGATAAAAATAGCACAACCGCAGCTGTGCTACACACACCCAGATCGTGCGATAGCAGCTTACACATTCCTTAGGGAATATGGAAATTTTTCATAAAAATGTTTCTTAAATTTAAGCAAAAGTAATGCCTATAAATCGCTACATACTTTCAAATATCTTTGCCCAAAACATATCCATACAAATATCTATATATTTGTAGTTAAGACTATCTTGCATGACCGTTGCGTGATGCCACGCCGCAAATAAAAAAGTGTAGGTATGTAAAGATCGTATTTTTTGCTTATGAAATGTCAACGTACACTCCCTTCAAACCCTTAGAAACGCGGAAAAGGGTAAAGAAGATGACGCAGATTTGAATTTCAGATATGTATTTATGCATAAAATTCTATTGAAAAATATATAAGCCGCCTATAAACAAACAGTTAAGTTGTTACTGCTCGTATTACATTGTAGGATCACCAGGTGATCATGCAAACATATATACATATATATGTACCTACAATGCTTTGTTTTTAACATGAATCGCCTTTGTAAAGCGCTGTTATTGCGTGATCTTGCCACAGTTGCAATGACAAGCTAAATAATAATGACTAGTAAGTTAGTGGGCTTCTACGAGTTTAGTAAGATGAAGATCACTGACACGTTCAGCGATCAATCAACTGTTAAGATGCACAAACCTAACATAGTATTCACCAATGAAGTTAATTTCCCAGACGCTTAGTGGTATATGGCGCAAACCACAAGTCGGTAACCACCACAACATATGCTTACAGTTAACTGTTTCAAGCAGTTTACATTACTGACAGTTCACGATCAGTCAACTAAGATCAAATGTTGCAAACGCTGTTGACCTAATGTAACGGCAAAATTACTATATACCTCATATTAAAAAGTTGTGGTTTAGATTTCCGTTGCTAATATAAACCGAAATGTTAAAACCGCAAAATTGTCGTCTGACATTGTTTCGTTGTGAGTTCGATATGCTTTGACAGTGCAAAGATCACAAGTTCGCCAAGATCAACGAGTGCTAATGGTTAAAGGTCGGTTGGCGAGACACGTGTGCTGTTTTGTGGAAGATAAACTCGTTAAGTATTCTTTAAATATATATTATATAACATATGGAGAATAAAAAACCAACAGCGCAAACGCTCATCCATCACTTTGATATATACAGATATGTATGTTTGTAGTATGGAAACGATATGATGCATGAGTTATCACACGAAATTCTTCGGTCTTCGCTTTTTCTGATTACTTAATACAGCGCATGTGCTAATTTATCTGTTGTGGAGAAAAACTTGTCAGGTAATTTAATAATCAGTATATGCGGGAGAACACCAAAGAGTCGACATGATCGATCGATGAATTAAAATTATACATAAATGTTCACTTAGTTGCGAGGAATGTCTTTTAATCGAGATGTGTAGAAATGTGGACATTTTGTGATGACAATACTTTGTTTTGGGAATGTTGGAAGGTTGAAAGTTATATTTTATTATACATTTGTCAATATGTTAAAAAAAGGCTTAAGTCGACTTAAGTTAATGGATTTAATTTGATTTTCTGACCAATTTATTACAGATTAAAAGTTATATGTGACTTTACACAAATCCTTAGAATGGTATGCTATGATAAAATATATGTTAAAAGAATGTCTTCATTCCTACCAGATATCAAAATACCTATCTTATCTCAAAGTGAGTTATGTAGAAGGGAGTAGAAGGTGTAGTCTTTTGTTGGAACCTCTTTATCAACTCCAGCTTGAGACTATCAGACCACTATAGGGTATTTAAAGCGAATGTGGCTTCCAGGCTGCGAGCTCAGTCTGCCTTAAAGTGAATCGTAAGGGAACCTATAAACTAAATGCTTAGATGTTCTCACTGGGCACTGTTCAATAAGTTCGCGCCGCGGCTAAATCTTTTGTCAGATGCTTCTTGCCAAAGCTGTATTTAAGAAGGTGAGGTGGAATCAATATTAATACTTTTTTCCCTAACTGAGATGAAAATATCTCGGTAGACATTTCTTCGACGAACCTAGCGAAGTGGCTGGAATTAATATTAACCGCCTTAACAATTTTGTTTTAACTCAAAACGTTTCGTCAGTCTTTGAGGACCTTTTAATCTATTTTTATAATTTTTGAGTACTACACAACGTTTACAGCTGTCCAAGTGAGATCCATCGATAGGATCAACACTACGACCTGGCTTAAATTATTCGGTTAAATTGTGTAGACTGATCCATTGAAATATACCCACGTTATCGACTTGAGTTTTACGCTTTAATTTACAATATTTTTGCCTAGTTACTATTCAAATACCATATCAGCTATCCATTCCTGACAAATGACTGATTTGGTACGAGTTCTGAGATTCAGTAAGATGCTACGTCCACTATGGCAATATGCTTTAAGAAAAGCTCATAAATTACAAAATAATAATAATAATAATTACGTATATATATATATATATATATATACACTTTTAGCTTTAAGTTTTTTTTTTTATAATAGTTCACACTATGGGAATTTTGATTAAATTCTATGAAAAACAAAAAATTAAGCATCCGACAATCAATTTGTTTACTAATTTTTCGCTTTAATTCCGCATACAAGTCTCCGATTTCAAAATTTTTTTTCTGCAAGTCATAAAAATTCTTTAAATCCCCCACATTCATCACACCAAAGTGGTGATTAGCGCCTTGCAGCAAAAAAAAAAAACTATAATATCCACATTCAATTGTAAGATGTTGTAGCGTTCTCTTCTTTAGCAATTATACCGTGCTGCAGCGCAGCATTCATTATGATTGACCTTCGCGTTTGCGCGGCGGTGTGCCAAAGTCTTTTGTTGCTTTCGACTTTAATTAATTTGTGATCTCCACCATACGGGTTAATAAATATTTATTGAGCATACATACATTCATACGTCAGCATAATATGTAAATAGTTTTTACATGCGAATCGCTAATGGATGTATGTAAATATGTATGTGTGTATGTACTACTACATGCATGTTTTTCAAGTTGCACAGCTGCGTTTGATATGTATATGTATATGTAGTATGATTGCAAAGCGTTAATTGAGTAAAGTTTGAGCAATTGCTGTACATATCTATACATATATGCTTTAAAGTATTTATATATGCATATATGCTTGTATGTGTGTATAATTGTTTTATGCACATTTCTGTTAATTACATAGCCACAGATCAACTATTTTCAATTGATTTTTATTAGCTTGGTTTGATTGCGCTTTAAGGTTAATCAATTTAAAATTGATTGGTGGTAACTGATTTAATGAAATTTGAAAGTACATTTTATTTGCTGCAGTTAAATTCCATGTTGTGTGGACTTTTTTTACACTTCTAATGTATGTCACAGAGTCTCAGATCTTCGTTTTCATCTCATTAAAGGGGTTGTATCCATTTACAGTTCAGTAAAAAAAAACGAGCTTATTTCGTGATTTTTTTTTTGAAGAGCTATCTGAGTTAACAATTTAATAAAAATAATATACATTTACAAAATTTAGTATGCTTTGATAATCGCCTGTTCACTTAGAAACATTTTTGATTCCCTTGATCACGTAGCCGATCTCTCGAAGGATCTTCGAAAAAAGGTGTTTGGTGATGAAGCAGATTTTTGTGCTTAAAATTATCGCAAATCCAAAAACAAAGATAAAACAAAAATAATATTACTTGAGATGTATGTATGTAATAATCAAAGGACTAGTCAAAGTTTTGATTTTTAACAAAATTACGGCTTCCCAAAAAAAAAAGTAGTTTTTTGTGAAAAAAATTAATTCGTGTAAAACAAGGTTAATTATTATTTATTTTTTTTATGAAACAGTTCAAATCTATTTTTAAAAACCAACAATACATTATAGTATGATATTTCAAGAATGCGAAGTTAAATTTTCATGGAGAAGTATTTAAAAATACAGCAATGACAGCAATTACTTTAGAGCTTCTGGCTTGGCTTTGCCGAGCCATTTAAAATTTTGTGTTGGATCATCTGATATCAAAAACTCAAAACCATATCGTTGGATAATCGCCTTAGACACCTTAGCCAGATAGCGCTAAGTGGTTTATCGAAATTAAAATTTTTCACTTTTTGAAAAATTCCAATTTTTTTCGAAAAAAAAAAAAAGTTAATTTGTTCTTGTAAAATTAAAACTATAACTAAATTTGTAATTTGACTCTCCGGCGTTATCTCATAAATTATGTATAGAAATAGTGTTCAAAGTTTCAAAAGAATAGGTTTGAAGTTATGAAGTTAAATTTTATTTCAAACGTAATAAAATTCGAACATACTATATATTTTTCTAAAGATTTCAGTAACTAGTTATCACAGTTATAACAGTTCATAAGAAACAAATAATTAATAATAATTTTTGAATTTTGAACCAAATTCATTAAAAACCAAATTTAAATGCAACCCTGTTATCAAAAAATCTAACTTGTCGATGTGTTCTATATATCTATTTGGAAGATCAAAATTTTTTTTCATCACATATTTGCAATTATAAGTGAAAATTATCTTTATTTTAAATTTTTTTTTATTCTAATCTCAACAAATTTAACTTTTCACCGACTTTTCGCGCTCACAATTTGCACTTTCTGTTTTCCATTTCCACAGCCGTGTTCTTAGTTTGATGTTACTGCCAATGAAATTGTTTTACCATTCGCTTTCAATTGCATTTGTAATAAAAAAGTAGTAAAATTTCATTAAATTCAATTTGTTTCATCTTAACTGCTGGTCGGCCGCCACAGCACAATTTCCTCATTTCTGATTGACTTCGTTTTTTATTATGCAACACATTAGCTCTACAGCACTGCATATTGTAAGATACTGGCATTTCCTACTGCGAGTCAGTTTCTCTTGCGAGCGACGCATGCGCATGCGCATCTTCATTGTAATCGAGTTTCTTGTTTTATGCCTGTGTGTGTGCGTTGCATGCGTGCGTGCGCTTACGTGCCATGCCATACACGTCTGTGCGCATTGCAATGCGTAAGGTGTTGAAAGTCTGATCTTATCGACGCGCACGATCGTTGGTGCAACCTTTGTTTTTACTATTTTTATAATTTTTTTATGAAAACATGCAGCGATCTTATGTTGTTTTTATGATTCTAAATTTATTATGGCAAGAAGTAGTAAAATGAATTTTCAAAAAAAAATTACGTGTAGAAAAACTTGGTTAGCGTCATTTCTTTCGACCGCCACAATTACTCTGCTGTGTTTTAGCACGCCACTTTGGTTGTTTTTCATTTCACTTATAGCTTTGTGTTGGAAATGGCAGCATAAAAATTTTACTTTCTGCGCTTTATCTATTTTAATGTGCTTTAGTTTAGATGGAAAATTTTTATTTATTTATTTTTTTACAGCAACTGCTAACTTTTTGTAATAATACTATATTTTTAATTTTTCTTTTTTAGGTAAGTACCAAGCGGCGGCCATATACATTTACTTCCATGTTTTCTTTCGCGCTGGCAACTTTCATTTTTATGGTAATTACAATAACAGTGTAAGCGAAAATTTGTGTATTTCTTGTAAAGACTTTCAGTTGAACAATCTTTATAATTTTTATATTTATATATATTGTTTACTGTACTTATTAAATGTTAGGTATTGCTATAAAGAAAATATATTTTAAAACTTAAGTTAAATAAATAAATCACATATGTATGCATATTCATATATTTTCATGTATTTGAATACAAATCTGTGTTATCGCCTTAAAAATAGTTCCTTTGGAGCAAATACAATCATCTCAACGCTTAATCCAAATTTTGCCATACACTTGTTATAAGCCTCGTCTATTCATAAACGTCACCGGTAATGAAGCGTTTGATGAATGTAGGGTCCTCAGCTACGTTGTCAAGCATGTCTTTAGCGACCTCTACTCGACGTCGTTTTTGTAAAAGATTCTCGGCTTTTTTTTCAAGTCTAGCATTAAAACGAACCAAAATGTATTGAGTTGATCCATAAGAGATTTTGAGATCCCCTGCTAAATCTCTCTTATGCCAACACGACGATTTTTAAGACCCGCTTTTTTAACTTTATCGATGTTATCTTAATTGAAAGAGGTGTATGGAGAGTTTTCTAGATTTTCACAACCTTCACTGAAGGCTTTGCGGCACTCAAGTACTTGTGTTCATGGTAAAGTAGACTCCGCAAAACACTTCTGTTATATTTTCAATGATGACGTAGCCGTAATTACATTGTAAACACAATATTTTAAGCAAACTCTTTGTTCAATTTTTTCCATAGTAAAAATCGTCAGACAAACTACGCGATTGACCTGTGGAGATCAAACTTCTCACGATCATAAAAAAAAGTTTGTAGCAATTAAGAGAACTTTTTTTTCATCGATGCGGTTTGCGCGCGCACCTTAGATGGACCAGGCCGGGTCAAATTTGTTCATATATCATCATATGTAAAACACTGAATTATTTTTAGTTCAACTACAATTTTTAATTGAGGAAATATCCTTAGAAAACGCTCATTTCTTTCATAAGTTATTCAATTTATTGTAGATAAAAAATTCCTACATGATCGCTACAAATTTTTCTTTAGAAATATTTTGCTTTTCTTTAATTTTTTTTATCTATGAGAAATTCAAATGAAAAAACACCAAATATTTTAATGCCAATCATAACAATTTATAGGTTTTAGGTGTGAAACTTTGCTAATTAGTTATAATGCGCCTAATTGTAGGTATTTTTTTTTATTTAGCATTTGTTACTTTTATTATAACATTAGAGGAAAAAAAGACTATTTCCAAAAAAAAAAACAAATATATCTGCTAATATAATTTTGTTTTAGTTATTTGATTCTTTATTTTTAATGTTACAAACGAAACCTCTACTTACCTAAATCTCTATTTTAAATGTTGTCTATTACAACCAGAGAATTTTTTAATTAAGCAATATCGAATGAAAATTAGAATTATAATTTGAAAATGTATATTTTTAAGGAAAATGTTTGAAAAAATATTTTTTATTTCAATACATGTACTTGTATGTTTGTAATTTTTTAACCCAGAATCAGAACCAAAAGCTAGTAAAATATAAATCTTTTGAATATGTAAGTTTGCCAACCACTGTATTCAAGATGACAGCTCTGGGCGAGTTATAGTTCAAAATGGTAGAACATGAAGTACGCATACGCGAAAAAGCGTAAATTCAAAATCATTTTTATTTTGTTTAATTTTTAATTATAAATTCAAAATAATAAAAGATAAAACAATTTTTTTAAGTTTTTCAATCTCACATAGAAATTTGAAAATTATTTTTGTAAAAGATATTAGGAATTAATAAATAAAAAAATAAATCATATCTGTTAAAACTTCGCAGATATATAATTGTAGTAAAATGAAAAATATGCTCACTTCATTCACTTTTTCGTTTTCTTATAATTTTGAATCTAAAAATAACTACACTGTATGTATGCTTCAAAACACCTCAGCTTGCATTGTTTGCTCCACTTTGTATTCGCAGTTGTTTCAATTAAATTGTAATTGTACGCCCATTAAAACAATTCTCATACATACAAAGATATTATGTGTATAGTCACGTCATACACATTAGATGATTGTACATAGTTACATACATATGTAAACATAAATTTCTATAATTTACTTTTATTCAGTCATTTAGCTAACTCAATTTGAATATAATACTCAAAACCTTGACCAAATTCAATGTCATAGTGAAGGTAATGGCACTGTACTCTCACAAAGTGAAGTCTACAGTGGCACACATATATATGTTTTTGTCTGTATTTGTGTAAGAATCAGCGTACGTACATTAAGTTACATTTTTAGTGCCGGCAAGTGCAAAGAATTATATAACTAACAAAGACAGAATTGGAGCTTTTGTAATGCATTTTAGCAATTTGATATGAGCAAACATATGCATAATCTATTGTGAAAAATAGCAGTCCTCGTTAGTCGTTATCTTGAGATTATGCACTTGTCCTCAAATTTAGTCAAATTTTTATTTTATTTATTTAATTTTATTATTAATATATAAGTATATGGGTTACGTTCCGCTTTTTGACACACCTATAAAATGTTGCAAAATTGCTCGTGACTTCAAAGTTTCAGCATTCTAGCGCAAACGGTTTTTATTTATGCTTGACACATGCCTAGTAGAGTGTTTAAAAAATAAATAATCGGAAAAAATTGGCCTCTGCTGCTTTTTCCACAGTTGCCTGTATGCTTTCTAGTTCCTCTTCGTATACACATGCTTTCAATTTGTTTTTGTTTAATAAATTCATGCTATTAATTATGTATTTTTTAAAATAATAAATGTCGGAAAGCTAAATAAAATTACGAAGCTTTGTGCGAGAGCTTTTAAAAATTAAAGAAAAAAATTTTGTTGTCCTCGTTATGAGTCACTGACGTTGTGGAATCTGCAGGTGATTCCATTAATTTAGTATATTTATAAATATTATATTATTTTCGGATAGTTTTGAGCAGGGAATTTATAAATAAATATTTCGTATTTTTATCGAGGTCAGAAGGGATAGGTGGAAAAAAGTATGCATATCTTTATATCTGTTTTTATTCGTATTAGAATATTTCGTTATAATCTAACTCGTATGTTTCAAAAAATATAAAGCCAATAAAAATCATTAAAAATATATATCATAATATTTCTAAGATGTTTGTCATCACGTTATTAAAATATTAATTTAATTAGAGCTCGGTCAAAACATGTATATACCTGACGGATATTTCTAAACAACTCAAAAGTTCAGTTTAGTGTCATAAGTTTATTGTTCTTTTCTTAGGTGTAGGACTTAGCTATAATCTCTTTTATGTCAAATATAAACGTTGCATACATTTAGGGAGTTCTTGAAATAAATTCTTTACAAAATGGAATGCAGAAGAAAACTGATATATGCCCAGTGCTGGCGCCTATGAACATGGTAGAAAGTGAAAAACAAATCTGGAAAACGTCTCGATCGCTTAGTGAGGCAGTTTTTGAATTTTTTGAGAAAACTAACATTTTTATACCAATATAAAGCAAAGATTTCGATTCAAAATTAGGATGGTTTTTCGAAATTATGTCAAAATGAAGTGAGAAAATAAATAGTTTAAATTAAATAAAATTCTAGTGTGTTTTTGAGAAAAAAGGCTACCTTGAGCGGAAGCAAAAAAATGTTTGTAAAACATAAAAATAAAATTCAAAAAACTTGGTTATTTAAATTTTTCACAAAAATTTTGGGACTATATGTAAAAGGTGTTGACACGAAAGTTGTAGATCTTTTATTACCTAAAATGTTGCCGGAAGTCCAAATAAAGCGTTTTTGACAGTTTAAAATTCAAACACCCCCTCCTCTTCCTTATTATATTTTCTTAAACTTCTGTTACTGTATTTTCATTTTCCAATGGGATTCATCCAATTATAATTTTTTTTTGCTTTCAAAAATTATCGACTCTAGGCAAAACTTTTGGAAGTGGCGAAACGAACAAACAACTGGCACAAACCAAACTAGACTAGCATAATAAAAGCGAGAAAGGTGGAGTAAGCAACACACCCTCTCGTTATGAGTTCTATTGCATAACTTGTACATTTTTTGATAAGATAGCAGAGTTTTGCAATCGCCAGCAGAGAATTAGCGAATCGAAGACTGTTACTGAGATGTAATGAACCGTCTTAACTTTGCTATCTATATTAAATTGCTCTATCAGCGGATATATTATATATTAAGTGTTCATTGATAATTTTTTGTATAATTTATTAATATACGTATTAATTAACTAAATGTTTCTTGTTTATAACAGCATGTTGTTATTGCTGATATTATACTCATTAAAACGAGCAAAGCTTTTTTATATGTGGTAAATATATATAATACATATAAATATAGTTTAATTAGAAGCGCCTTTATTACATTTGCTACAATTGGCAACATCCTTCCAACGCATGCTTGTTAATAATTACGATTACTTTGTAAGTGAGAAGCTGAGAGTTTCGTGCATCTTGAGTTTTCACTAATATTGAGTATAATGCCACCTATTACCAGAGCTAAAATGCACAAAGTGTTTTACATTATTTTCAATTAATATATAAATGCATCCGCTTTTAAACGAACCATACCTGTATATGTACATATACATTTACATACACATATGTATGTAACATACCATATCTATATGCAAAGCTTAATGACATTTGGCATTGACCGCCACACTCTGCTCCGGCGCATGCGTAAACTGCAACACACAGCAACGGAAATAATTAGTGTAGAACTTCCGCTTTTGAAAATTAAATATGCAACTAGCATACAAACATACATATCTACATGCCCATATTCAACTAAAACATATGCATTAATTGCAAGTTGCTTGCACTCGTGCCGCACTGAGTGACTTTAGAGTACAATAATTGTGGACCATATATGACTACTTACATAATTAAATATGCAGTTATAAATACACTAACTAAAAACATATGTATATGTGTATCAAGCTGTGTAGTATATATATATCCAAAGCAACCTCTGTTATGTCAACAACGTTGCGCTGGCAAACGTGTGACAATGACACCGGTAATTGTTTTTCTTGTATTATTTTTCATTTTATTGTCATGAAAAGCACGTAATTATAACATAGTTTATATGCAAACTAGTTGTATAACAAGAAATATGGACTAGTGTTGCCAAAGTAAGTCATTTATGCTAGTTGAATGCACTTTTATTATACTTAATTATAATAGTTTTTAGTTTTATTTTCTGAAATTATAACAAGTTGCTCTGAATGTTGTAATATTTTTTAGGAAGAAATTATCTCTCAAATTTCTAAAATTGACGTTTTTTAAGCATTTTAAGTCGGTTTGGAGTACTTAGAAAGTTCAAATTAACTTAAATGTATACATTTTTAACTTAAAAGCTAAAGAAAAAACTTAAACTTTCGCTGCATCGAGACTTTATACCCTTCACAGGTGCATTTACTATAACATAAAACGGTATAAAAAGATGTTTATCATGATTTTAGTCGGCCAGTTTGTATGGCAGTTATATGCTATAGCGGTCGCTATAGAGCCGCTTTTTGTGGAGAAAAGTATGTGTGCAATTTTTCAGAGTAACTTCTCAAGAAACAGAGGGACTAGCAGTGGATAGTGATTTCGTAAACCTATTCATAAAGTCTATTCGTCGTTCGAATACTTTTTCGATAAAATAATTAGCGAATTCGAGAATCTGGTAAAAGGTATAACATTGCTTTACCATTCGTTAATTTTTTAAAGCTCTCAGAAGTTGTTTTTTCATACGATAGTATTCAAAATTAAATAACGTAGCACTATTTTTTAAAAATAATCCATATGAAAGTATTCAATATACAAAATTACTCACTATTATGATCTCACTTCATTTTTAGCTAGATATTTTTAAGAATAATTGTCTAACCAACAGCGATGACAAATATTCAAATTCTACACTACGAACATTGATTTTTCCAAAGAATTACGCTGATTCAATCGAGTGGGTTTGAACTATGACAAAACTTTGCTAAATACAGAATCCTCGGTTATGGTACGTTGTCAAGCAATCTAGGAAAAAACTTTTTTATCGATTCGGTTTGCTGGCGCTGTTTGAGAGGTTCTATCTACCTCTGTTTGTTTTTTTTTTTGCTTATACATCGAATGTACATTCATATATTTGAAAATATTCTCCGAAAATTTGACGTTGATATGGCAAAAAGTTTCAGCGATATTTGCGCATTTGTAAGAATTTTTTAATTTGGGGTAAACAGCTCCCAACACTGTAAACCCGTTTTTTCTCAAATACTGTTTTCAGAGTCGGTGTATAAATTTTTCCGAAACGACTGGATCAAACGACTTGAAATTTTCACACGACCTTCTTAAATATTTGTCAGGTAATGCTCAAAGTAATAAAATTTTTGATAATAATTTCGATTATTAAGCCTCTCTGAACTATACCAAAAACTACTTTTTTTCGTTTGCAAAGCCGCCATTCATTTTGTCAGAAATCAAAATTTTGATCAGTCCTTCCATCTTTACCTGTAATCATCTATTGTAATAATTTTTTCATTCGGTTTTTGGCTCTGAGACAATTTTAAGTAGAAAAATCTTCCTCACCCCCAGACAATTTTTCTTAGAAGTCCTCCTGGAGATCGGCTACGGTGCTAAAGGAATCCAAAATTTTTCAGAATGAATCGCGGATTATTAAATTATAACAAATTCTGTAAATGTATATTATTTATATTTATTTATTAAAAAAAAAAACAAGAATCCACCACTTAAATGAACCGGTCCGGCTCAAATTTGGTACGTTGAACTTTTAGCTGACAAATCGAGGATTTATTCAATAATATATTCGGTTCATTTGTTTTAGGCTTATTAAATTTCAACACGAAAAAATTGTTCTTAATTGCATAATTTTAAATGAAAATAAGTAAAAGTCAATAAATATATCACATAAAATCAAAACATTTCCAAAACCTGAGCAGCTTCCCAGAAAATATCAAAAAATCCCCACACATTATGTGAATAAACAAATCTTGCCTCAACCTGATTATATGATGAATATAAAAACTCAAAATAAACACGAACAAACATTGCTATCGGCATAATTAAAGCAAATTTAAAATATGCTATTAAAATTAAATAGCATATAAAAAATTAGGTGAACTAAAGATGCTGTCGAAATAAAGACAACACCGATGACGGATCAATAAACTTAATATTAATGACAAACAAATAAAGAAAAATAAACACATCCCATTACATATGTAAATGCAAACGAAATGCATTTGAATGCAAACGAAAACGATAATTAACGCAAAACGACAATGAATACAAAGAGAAGACTATAATGAAATCACAATTTTATTGCTTGGGCAATCAATTCAGGTCGATCGTCAAGAGGGCACAAGTAGCTTAACTGACAAATCGGTTGCCGTCAACGATCGCTTAGTGATCGTGGAGTGGTCGATAAATATAACTAAGCAATCAAATTGTTGTGCTGCTTTGTTGCTAGCAATTAACACGTTCGTTTCTTTTATTAATGAATAAATGTTAAAATTGGGGAATTGATGCTAAAAGAGTTGAGGAAAAGTCTTTTTTTAACTATTTTTCGTAGTTTTATGTAATTTTTTTGTTGAAGAAAAACAAGCTTTTTAAATCCAGTTCGTTTCAAATTTAATTTTGTACAACCATTTTTTTTTAAATTTATTCTGTTTAATTTTAGTTTACATTTGAGGAGATTTAAATTTAACCTTTTTAAAAATAACTTTCTTGAATCCGTACATTATGTAATCTTTTTAATGTGTTTTTATTTCAAAACAAACATTTTTTAAAATCATACTTTTATATTTGTTGTTATTATTTTTTTTTTTTATATACATAGATTTTATTATACATACATTGTTTTTTTATATATAAAATTGTTTTATTTATTATTTTTTCCTTTTTCTTTTTCTTTTTAAATTTAATTAAATAATCAATTAATTTTTTTTTAATTGAATTGAATAAAATAATTTTTATTTATTTTTTTTTGATTGAATTTAATACAATTATTTTTTTTTTTTAATTTTTCCATTCTTTTTAAATTATTTTTTTCTATATTTTATTATTTAATTTTTTATATATTTTTTTTTATATATTTTTTTTTATATTTTTAATTTTTTATTTTTTTTTCTTTTGCTTTATTTTTTTGTATTTTTTATCCTTTTCATTTTAAGTTTTTCTTGAGGAGATTTAAAAATAACTTATTTAAAAAAATATACAATAATTTAAAATCCCTACGTTATTTATTTTTTTCAATGCTTTTTATTTTGAAACGAATCTTTTTCGTAATTATAATTTTTATATTTGTTGTTGTTATATTATATTTTATATGTTTTATATATAGATAAGTATATTTATAAAAAATATATATATTCTCTTATTATTTTGTTCTTTAATTTAATTAAATTAAATTATTTATTTTTATTTTTAATATATTAAAATTTTTTTTAAATTTTAATTAAAAAATTTTTTCATATACTTGTATATTCTATTTAATTAAGTTTTTTTTTATTATTATTCCTTTATTATATTTTATTTTATTTTTTTTTTGCTCTCCACACCACGACAAGTGCAGATGACTCCATCTGATCACCGTCGCTCGATCGTTACAATTATAAAACCGAAAGCAAAACGTTTTGGCAATTTAAAATCAATTAACCTTTTTCCTATGGCCAACACATTGGCTGCTGCTGCCTTTCGTTAGGCGGTGACGGTACTAAAAGGAAAAGAAATGCGAAAATTAAAAATTAACAAAAACAAATTTTGCGGCAGACTTTTAACTAACGCCGGCAATGAAAATTACGTGCAAATTAACTGAAAAAGAGCTGATAGATACTCGTCTATATGTGTGTATGTAAGCATGTCTGAAACTATTTATTGTTGTCAACTTGTTTGCCTCTTATTGTTTGTTTCGTTGCTGGTCCCAAGTGAAAGTGCCACATCCGCGAAATGTAAAACGCCAAATACTTGCGAGCCGCCACAAACCGGTAGTTATGAACTGATACTCATTCAAACGTACTTATCGCGGTGCGGTTGAGTGCTGGCAAGAGCGTCAGATATCACACATGAAAACAAGTGGTTAGCGCTTTAAGCATTTGAGCGCTGGAGCAACTGCTGGGTCGGTTTGCAGCGGAGCGTGTGTCAGTTTTTCTATAATTAACCAACCTTTTTGTGCTTAATAATTTGGAAAACGTGTGAAAAATTATTTGGCAATTCTAGTTTTATAAAAGCCAGTGATGTACATTTACTAGGGGAAACACTAAGGCATTTTTTTTAAACAATCATTATATACAATATTCTGATCATGATTTTAGGAACATATCTTACAAAAATGGCTCTTATTTTATTAAAAAACAATACAGTTGGCAACTCCAGTTCTTAATTTTTTTGAAACACAAAAAAATTATAATAATAGTAAGACGAAATCCACTGAAAGTGGTTGAATTAAAAAAAAAAGTTTTATCTTGATATCCGGAATAACTACAAGTCCTATGGTTACATGGTGAAATTGTAGATAATTAAAAGATGTACAGCTTTTATGTGAACACTATTTTCACATAACCTTAAAAATGTATGTGAAAAATTCAAATAACCAACCTTTTGTTTTTTTATTTTTATCTTTTACAATTTTTTTTTTGTTTCACGAACTTTGTGGTAAATTAATCGTTTTATGTGCCAAACACACTAATTTTTGCGTTTTAAAATATTTCTTTTTTTAATCTTATTTGGACTTAACAACAGAAAATGGCCGAAATATCTCACGTCAAAATATCTGATTTAAAAAAAAAAAGTCGGTGGGCTTTTTTCTTCGTTGAAATTTTTTCTTTCTGATTATATACAAAATATATACATTTTTATGGCAAGTTTTCTCAAAAAAAGTAAAAATAGTCACTGACCGTGACTTTGACTCTTAACTTCAGTTTTAAAAGTTAGGAACCCATATTGTTATGAAAATCACAGCAGACAGTAAAGTTTTCCGCTCGGTAGGTCTCCTGAGAACTATTCGCACTTTTAATATATTATAGTAATTTTGACACAAATGTCAAATATCTGTAATCTAAACTCTTTAGAAGTTTTCAAAATAAAACACTGCGTTTGCGAAATATATATAAGTTGTATTAAAATTAATAATAATATTTTGGTAAAATTTTGACAAATATATAACTTGATATTGTACCTTATATATTTAATAGTTACATCTGGCAACCATTTCAAGATGGAAAATAAAACAAAAAAAAACGTTAACTATAAGCTATTATACCCTTCACAAATAAGGCTATATATGCTATATGGTATAGTGTTCCGGTCTGAACAATTTGAAACTGAGATTATAGTATTACCTCTGAGAATAATCCACGCCGACTTTCGTGAAGATATCTCTTCAAATAAAAAAACTTTCCATACAAGAACTTCATTTTTATTGATTTTTGTCAGTTTGTATGGCAGCTATATGCTATAGTGATCTAATATCGGCGATTCCGACAAATTAGCAGCTTCTTGGAAAGGAAAAGATGCGTGCAAAATTTCAGATCTATATCTCAAAAGCAGAGGGACTAGAAGAAGTCAACTGTTCCTCACTACATGTTCATGAATTCATCTGTAGTCCACTTGCAAGCTTTTTGTTTTGCGTTATGCTATTTTTAGGAACAAATAATGTCGGCATATTTTTTCAGAGCACAAGTCAAAGTCAGAGGATTATAAAAGCTTTTAAAGTGATAAAAATATAATGGAATAATTATTTGTAAGTCAACCAATCAGTTCATCATTTTAGCTAACGCCTTTCAAGTGTCATATATGTATTCTCAAGTAAGCGCAAATATGCTAAAACCTCTTATCTACTAGTATATACATATTTAAAATTGTAGCAAATTTTCAATTAGCCAACCATTTTGCAAATTCACTTGTTGCCGCGAATCAGTTGATTATATATTGTTAGCATATATAGTGATGAATGTATGTATATCCAGGCGGCATTTACAAGTCAAGTGCGAGTTCATATTGGTGATTTTCAAAAAAAAAAAAGAAATAAAAAAAGTTGCTGTGCACAACAATTCCATCAGAAAGTCACGTAAACGCCAAGTCCACAGTCAAAACAAAGTCATTTAGATATCGTTTAACACATCAGTGCAACAAAATGTGGCATATCGTATTCCAAAGCACTGTTGTAGGTGTGTGTATGCATCATTTCTTAACTTTTTGTTTATTTTTGTAATATTCTTTGTTTGATTAGCTGTCTGCTAAAGAACTTGTCTATTGCCCACAACCAATAATCCACTCATTTTTTCCTTCTATATGCTAACTTGCCTGCAATGACTGCCACTCTTCTTGTCTTTCTTTATACAAAATAGTTCTTTGTACCTTGCTGGGCATTTCAATGCTGCCATTCTGCATATCCATGCTGTCCATGCCTTTCGAATCCGCTGCAGCATTCCCTTTGGACTTGCTTGGTGTTTTGTGTTTGTTGTTTGTTGCACGTGCTACGCATGCATAGTAGCTGGTGATGCATGTATAGCATGTTGCATGTTGCATATAGTATGCTTTTGTTGCCACTTACGATTACAAACCGCATAATGCCTAGCTACATACACATATATATACATATAGACATGCTTGCAACATAAAAAAGTACCTGCTGACTTTGGCACTCACTTGTGCCGCCGCCACCGTTGGTGAGGTGAATGACATTTGCTGTTTAGACACAAATTGAAAATTAACACCACTTGTTTCTATTTTTACATATTCAAGCGCACATATACATACATATGGTACATACAGACAACAAGCGTATTTCTAGATATGTACATACATATGTATTTGTAAGCATGTAAACAATTTGATAATCTCTTTATTTATACTTACCCATATACATTGACATACATGTGTATTTGTATGTAAAATATTTTTTTTTTTCACTTAAGCTTTTGCTTAGCATTCTAATTTTTGTTGTTATCTATATCATTATATTTTTGTGTACATATGCTTCTAGTTACATATAAACACCGAGTAGATTGCTGGATAGTTATTGTCTATTTAATTGTGTGAATTGAATCAAGAAATCTTTGTATAATAGTTGCGATTACCCAATCTTAAAATTATTAAACATGTTTTTTTTGTTAATTTATTCCTTTTTTATATCATCTAACTGTTATTTTGCAGGAGCTGTAAAAAAATGTAGGAATCGTTTAGAAGGGTATTTTTTTACATTATCTCAGAAAACTTACCAGAGTAATGCATACATTTTTTATACCATGGGAAAGTAGAGTTTACGACGAAAAAAAAAACATATTTTGACGTGAGAACTTTTCAATGAAAATTAGATTCCTTTCCCCATATTAAGTCAATATAAGGAGGAAAATAAAATCTTATAAATCATTTACCCTAAATTTCGTGAAAGAAATGTTTTTTTTTGTAAAAGATAAAAATAAAAAACCAAAACTTGATTTTTGAATTTTTCACATAAATTTTGAGGTTATGAGAAGAAAGTGTCAGCACAAAAGTTTTAGATCTTTTTACTACCCATAACTGTGCTATTTAACTTTTTTCCATAGGCTTTTTGTAGTTTTTCCGGAAATCGAGATAAAGCGTTTTCTAACTTTAAAAACCCAACCACACCTGAGCAATACAGGTAGGCAACCAAAATGTGCGGCAAAGTTTAAACGTGAACGCAGTTTTCTCGATCTTAAGCCACAGAAGAAATTACAGAACACAGTGTGTATAGCTTTTCGTTTTTTAAGCAAAGAGGAACTTTTTTCATCTGAAGTCTGAAAAACTTGATAATGTGCTCATTTTATTATGTTGTATTGAAGAAAGTCATAAAAGTGTCTTAAGCTTACTGTTCTTTTCGTATTTTATGTAGATACAGATCTCGTATATGTTCAATGTTTTAGAAACGGATTCCTTCGACTATGTTTACACGCCATGTTGTGTTCTGTTGTTAATTTGAATATTTTTGATATCGCCAGTCTCAAATACTATTATTAGCAATAAATTGGTTCTAGGGTAACCTAGCGGATACTTCTAATGCGAAGTAACGAACTCTAGAGTGCGAACAGTAAGCCGATAAATTTTGAAAAAAATTGGACCAACCAAAAAATATAAATTTTTTTTTTATCATACCATAAGTAGTTAAATCTTTATATTATTGCGTTGTTTTTATTTCCTTTAAAATTTGATGCAAACCACTTCCTTTATAAATTTATCTTAATTATCAATGAGAGCGACATACTGCTGCTCTCGTTTAAGCACGTATGAGTACACGTAAACTTAACCTGACAAGATGTCATGTCATGCTTCCTATCTGATCTCTACTTAAGCTGTGTTAAAGAGTGTAAATGACAGAAGGTATGTCAAGTGTATAACGCACAACTATAAATTTCACAGAGCGGTCATAAAATTGAAGAAAAGGCAATGCAAATTTTTAAAGTTGGATTTTGCGTAAAAAAAAAAACATTTTAAATGTCAAATAAAGCATTTTCAACGGTTACGACTAATTAAAAAAGCTATCATAATTTTCTGTCAATCAAATAGCTTTTTACCCTCTCATCCCGTCGCTAAGCTCATGTTTAAAACAAAACAATAAAAAGCTGTAACCGTAAATTAATTAGCTCCAAAGCGAGAGAAGCACTGACCTTTTGACTTAGTTAACAAATGAACTTAGACCAAAACGAACGCCACTCAACCACTTTAAATCGAAAGCGTAGCATTCTGCGGCAACCAGCGCTCTGCTTCGTCTTTAACGGCTTTCAGCTGCTACTACTATTGTTGCGAATATCGATTACAGAATACCCAAAAGTGTGTCACTAAAACTTTGTGTCAAAGCAAATGCAAACAATAGAAAAATGTTTATAATAAAGAAAACGAAATTAAAGTATAGTAAAAGAAATGGCCGAGAAGGTCGTTACAGTATGTGAAAAGGTGAGAGATATTAAAACACCTTATTATCATTAAGAGGCTTTAATTATTCAGAAGTTTGCTTGAGTTCACAGACTGTAATTTTGTTTCTGTTGCTATGTTTTCTGGTTCTGTTTCTGTTCATCAATAATGCTGTTTCTGCTTGCTTCTGATTCTGAAATGGTGTAATAACATTTAACTCTCTGCTTTCACACTGAAATTTTCTGTTTCTGTTCTAGTATCCTCATGTTTCGGCTGTGATTAGGTTGCTGTTATTTTTTCTGCTTTCTGTTTCAAACTGGCTGATAATTATTTTTTTGTTTGATTTTAATGGCAATAATTAATTTTGTAAAAAAAATCTTCTTTTCATTAGCCTTTTTTTCTGTAGATTTCAGTAGAAAACAGAAACGGTAGAACTGATTTATTTTGACTTGGAGAGATTTTCTAACTATAATTTATTGAAACCATTAAAATTATTCGCCTATCACATATATATACTTGCATTTCCTTTGGTTTACAACAAGCGAATCAATGCACAAAAATCTTGTTTTTTGAGATCGAATTTAATCGAAATGGCAACTCTGCTTGCAAACATAATTTTCTCTTTCGTTTTCTAATTATGCTGCTCACCTGTGTACGCACATTAAAATAATGTCAGCACAGTGCATGCCATTAGTACGCGCACAAAATTTTCTTGCTTTTATATTTACATACAGACAGAGACATTTATTTTTTCTATTTAGCAGCAGTTGAAAGGAAATAATTAGTTGGCTTTTAAAAATAGAATATTTTCGGCATGAAAATTCTCACAATCGCGAACACATACACATTTCTTTAAGTATATGTATGTGTGTATTTATCTTTGAAGACGCTGAAAGACACTGAGATATGTATGTATGAACATAGGTACTCTTGGAGTATATATATTTTGTATATCATACATGTATAATACAATTTTTTTTTTTAATTTCTTCTCTTTAATCAGGAGGCACTTTATTTATTTTTCTGTTTGCTCTTTTATTTTTCGTGCAACTGTGAGTGTTTTGACTGTAATTGCATGTTTAAAGTTATATACATATAAATTTGTATATATTATATATATGTATATCAGTTTAAATGTTTTCTGTATATATTATATATATATATATATCAGTTTAAATGCTTTCAGTAGCGCATCGGATGTTAGTTGTGAGAAGAAAAATCTATGAAAATATTAAATAAAAACAAATTTGACGCGAGTCATCAATAAGAATGTGACTACAAGGGAATCTTATCATTTGTGGTCAAATTTTACATGAAATTTTAATTAGTAAGAACTTGTGTTTTACTTTGATCTAAGTCAGCCGCGTTTTCTTAAAATAAATATATGTTTATGAAATGTATATATGCAAGTATTTATATTTATTAGTCACTTTTTTGACAATATAATTTACCAAAGTCAGAAAGCTTTTGTTTAAATAAATGGGAGAAAATTTTGGTTGTTTTAATGCTTAATCAGTTTTAGAAATTTTTGTTTTCTTAAAGCCGAAAAGTTATTTGGAAGAATTTTACAACTTTGAGATAATTATATTTTAAATATTTGAAATTGTTTAAGTTAAATAAAACTTGTTCTAATATACTCCGAACAAAAAACTAAGTGGCTGCTTTAGGCTTAACTGACAGCTCTCAAGTTAACTGCTCTTTGAATATGAAACTGTACTGATAGTTTTCATATTTTCGAACACAAACACAGTTTTCTATTCAAAATATTACTCTTGAAAGCAATTTCTAATTGACTTTAGAGGCGAGATACTGTACTGGGTTAAAATAAATTTTCAAATGCTTGTGTAACGTCATTCTAGCGAATTCTGTAAGAAAAATAAATGCTAATCAAAAAAGCACCTGTTTCATTTAGTTGTAGTTTTTTGAAGACGTTACCATGAGAAATAACAACAAATTGTTTTTCATATCTCTAAGTAGCAAAATCGATTCAAAAGAACTCCCATAACTGTAAACAACGTAGGGAAACCCCTATAACATCTGATCAAAATTTACCCGGACTGACAAAAAAATTCATTTGGAAGTAGTTTTTCACAAATCCTTATTATTTTCTTGAAAATAGGTCTGAGGCTCGGCTGGGATGGCCTTCAATGCTTTCAGCGAATGTTGGTTTTTTCTGTTTCGATTTCGGCTCATTTTGCTAGCGTCTTTCGCTAGATTGTTGGACAGTTTCGACATTTAATTCATAAATAAACGTCCCGTCATCAGTAAAGCGTTTGATGAATGTAGGGTTCTTAACTACGTCGTCAAGCATCTCTTTTGTGACTCCTACTCGACGCCGATTTTGCAAAAGATTTAGGTATTTGGCACGAATTCAGCATTGACAAGTTTCATACCCAAAACATTAACCAAAATGTGTTGAGTCGATCTTTATACTTTTTTACTGTTTCTTTAACTTTTTCGATGTTATCACTATTAGACGAGTCGTGCAATCGCATGAGGCAAGTTTCCGATGACTTCATAGTTTATATCGACCAGTTCGGATCAAATTTGATCTGATGATATAATGGTACACTGACTCCTCGAAGTCGACTATGAAAGGAAGAAAGGGAGTTCGACGCGGAACAACATTTGCCCCAATAATATTTTTGGGGTTTCTAATCGTGCAGAAATTGTATGAGATGTTGTGAAGAGGAAAGGGCACAATAGACTATACAAGTATGTTACAAAATAGCAAGTCTTCAATCCTATCTAATTCAAACTAACTGTATGAAAACCCAAACTATAAAAAATTCAAGATTAAAAAAAAAAACTAAAGATAAAAATAAAAATACCCTTTTTAATAAGTGTTCTCAATAAATTGAGCATCCAAATATAATTAGCATTCCGACAGCTGCTCAATAGCTTGTCCAAAATACCTAGTGACCCATTTGCATCAATCGTTTTCGCATTCAAAGTGCCGGCTGAGTGTTAATTGCTGTTCGGTCCCATTCAATGAATATCATTGCAAGCGCTTCATTATATGACATAATGACATTTTTGTGCTTCCGCAATTTTCAACGCAACAATAACAAAAAACAACATTGTGTGAACAACTCCTAAACACTTTCATAGCAGCAATCGTTTGACGAGCTGTGAGGACATTTTTGACCTATAAAACATAATTTTTTGCAATCGTTTGCATTTTTCCAATGAAGTGCCAAGAAGTGCCACGAGCAGTTGCAAGCTTTTTAATGTGCAACACATGTGCATTACTTTGCCGTTGTCGCTTACCGTTACAAACGCTTTACGAGCAACAACACCCTGTCATTAGTTCGGCGCTGTAATTTCGAGCGCAAAGAAATAGTAGCAGTTGGGAGTGCTTGCGTATTAAGCGGCGGCAGCGGCGGCAATAGTGTCTCAGCCTCAGTATGTAGTGGGCAACCACAAATGATAATAATAATATTCTAAGCACTGACTGTCCGCCTGCTGCATTTCCGAAATTTTGACGCGTCTGTGCGCGTCTAATGCAGTGATGCGATGCATTTTCTTCTAAGTGTCGCCTTGTCCGTGCCCACTCGATGTGACTCGCTTTGAGCAAATAGAAAAAAAATTAAAAATTTTTTTTTTTTATTTACTTTGCCATTTTGAGCTTCTACACTATTTTTTCTCTTTCGACGAAGCATTTCTCTTTAATTTTTGCTTTTCTTTTCCGCAAATGAGTAAAGTGTTTAAAATTAGCTGCATTTGATTTCGTTTTTTTTTCGTTTATATTTTCGTACATTTTCTTCCTATATTCTTTTGTCCATTTTTCATTTAATTTTGTTATTTTTAACCAAATTTATTTAATTTCTTACATTTCTGTCTCTTAGCTTCAGTTGGGCATGTTTTTTATGGGACTTTGTGTATATATTATTGTGTTTGTATATTTCCTTATATTGTTGTTGTTTTTATTTGTAAATATGTGTGTATATTTTTCAGTTTTCGCTTTTGAAACATTATTTAAAATTTTTTTATTCAAGTTGTTTTTTGTTTTATAAATTATTATTCTTTTTTTTATATTTTTATATTCTTAAACTTTTTTTATTTTTTTATTTATTTTTAATTTCTCTTTGTGCGCTTATGTCAAATTCTGTTGCTGTAAACTCAAAACTAAAAGCCCTTTATGATTTTGTTAATTAAGCAAAAAATATAATACCCACTGACATTTTTATGCGTGTCGTTAATCGAAGTATATTTATATTTGCCTTTGTTTGCTAAGTGTTGCGTCGCATCTTTCTTCGTCAAAAGGGATTTGTTAAAACAAAAGCCTCAGAACACAGACTGTGGTTGTAAACATGTCAATAAAGAAAATAATGTGTTAACAAGTGGAGCATACGCTCAGATTTTTCAGACGATAACAGTGTAAATTTTTCCACTCAGCTCTATGGACTAATATTTAAAAACTTTTGGAGATAAAAAAAAAAAAAATTCTTACGCATATAACTATATGTAGATTATAAACTATAAATAAATTAAGGAATCTAATTAGTTTTAACATGATCTCAGTCCAATCTCACTTCCATTAATATATATGTATTTATCAACTGATCGAATTTTACCCGGACTGGTCCATTTAAACTGCGCGCACAAACCGAATGTAATATTTGTTTAAGACGCAAAAAGTTTGTCTTTCGATTTTTACTATGGAAAAACATTGAATAACGTGTTTGGAGAGTCTATTTCATCACGCAAACATCGAAAACTTGATTCATGTGAGTCGTCCTTCACCTGTTAATGACGATAACACTAAAGAAACAGTGCTGGAACATCGTCGTCTTGGCATAAGAGAGATATAGCAGAGGATCTCAACAACTCTTATGGATTCACTCAACATATTTTGGTTAATTTTTTTTTTGGGTATGAATCATCTCGTAGCAAAAGACTAGAATCTATTGCAAAACAACGTCGAGTGGAGGCCGTAAAAGAGATGCTTGACAACGTAGCTGGGCTTTATGAAGATATATATAGCTTTATGAATATGACATCGAAACTGTCCAAAAAATCTCTCAAATGCGGCTGAAAAATTAGTCGAAATCGAAAAAACACTAAAGGCCATCCAACCGCGGCTTATATTAAAATACGTGAAAATCAAGTTTTGTTTTTTGTCAGTTCGGGACATATCTGATGAGCTGATATGTTGCCATAGTTTGAAGTTGAGGGCTAAACAACTTCTGGAGATGCCAACAAATTTTGTATATATATCACTTGATGTATCACGGTTTGTAGCTATCGCCATCGATAGAAATCTCCAACGTCTAATACTGATGACTATCTTTATCCAACTTATATATATATATATAATTCATTTTTAGATCGTTAAGTAGACTAGGTCTGCTGTTTTTGATGAGTTTGGTGGTTTCTCAAGTTTTTGACTAAATAATCCCTATCCCCCAAACCTTCATTTGTCTTTTATGTAAATATAGGTATTTAAGGAGAATTGAATCTCATATAATCTTATATAACTCGGAACTGTTAAAGAGGCAATCAGCCTAGTGATTAGAAGTATCAACAAACACAGTGCAGGACGAGAACTCGATTCGTAATTTCCTCGTGCGGTTTGTAGATAACGACACGTCTTGGAATGTATTTCTGTCCTCAGAAACTTTCTTATAAGGGCTATCTATGGTTCTATAGACTAATTTGAATATTTTCTCTAAAACTGACGGAGTAAATATTTTTTGAAAGCTTAAGCTGAAGTATTTTTTTATACATTAATTGGTTGAGAATTAAATGCTTTTAGGGGAACGAAATATACATGAAACGCCAAAAGGTATGCTTCAGATTAACGTTGGAAAACATTTAATCATATAATAAAATATTTTGGGAACAATATTTCTCACTAAGAAAAAGCAAATGAGTTAATGTTTCTTCAACTATTATTTTTTAATTAATCTCTGCTTAAACAACTGAAGTATTTAATTACTCAAATCAAATTTATTAATTATGTCATTATCTTTAGAATTTGAATTAAGCAATGAGCGGGCATCATGCCAACCTGTGGCCAAAAGCAAGGTCAAGTTCGCCGATTCGCTTATCGAGTACATACATCTTTACAATCTTATTACAGATTTTAAATTTTTTGAATTTTTTGCAATTACACTCTAAACACTTACTTCAAACACTCTAAACAACACAAGTCCAAAAACGGTTATAATTCATTGCCAACTTGAAATAACTACAGTCATTAACGTAATTAATAGTTACTATGTTTGGCACGCAATCGACTGCTACTTTTTCCAGTTCATTCACAAAAACCTTATTAACAAAAATATTTCCCACACTACCCAAACAGAAAAATACCGAAAAAAGAATTAAGTAAGTGTTAAAGAAAAATTTAAAAGTGGCGCACAAGAAAACGTAGTAAATAATTATGAAAATTTTTCTGCACTTCTTAAAAAGCCATTAACGAAATTACCGCAATAGCTTCGCGGCTGGCTGGCTAGCTACTTTACTTTACGCATCTTGCCGCCAGCCAACCTAACACAACGCGCTGCCTGGCCGCCCAGTTGCGCTCGATTCGCCAGCGCTCTCAGGCGCTAAACGCGAGCAATATGCAGATAAAATAAATTTTACTATTTTGGGCCCCAAACTAGAGTTGAGAAACTAACGCGCGCGCACACACATTCGCCACCAAACTAGCATCTGCTTGAGGTCTCTTGTACGAATGCTCGCACGCGCTTATTTTGGCTGCTCAATGGTCGCATCGCTCCACATACGGCTGGCTACACTACTGCCACTTGTCTTTTAGCCATTTAGTCGCCGAGCGAGTGTGGTCGTGGGGTGGTTACGCCGCAGCAAGCCGTACGCATAAGCGCAAAGTGCGCCGCGCCGCATACACAATATTTCCCGAACGATTTACGAGTCTGCAAATTTATTAGTTTCTTCAACGCGCTGGTTGTTGGCGTTTCGAAATTTGTTTTTTTTTTGCTGTTTATTTTAACATTAAAGTTCATAGTAAATAGTGTTAATAATAACTACAGAAGATAAAGACGAAAAAATTTTTTGGCAAAAAGAGTTTTCTCATATATTTCAACGGTCTTTTTGGTTTGCTATAAAATAATTGTTGATTGTTGTTGCTATTGTATTGTGCTAAAGTGGCGATGTTGTGGTAGTTGTTTAATATTATTGTGATTATTTTTAATTTTATTGTGTGATTATTGTTGTTATTATTTGTGTTTTGTTTGTTGTGACTGCAGTGTTATTTTGATTAATGTTTTTTTTTTGGCGTCTTGAGATGTTTTTTAGATAGAAAAGAATATATGTATATGGCGATCAAAAATAAGATCAAGATCTTCATAAAATAATTTTTTTCTGTGTCTGAGATGTTTTTAGTTAAACAAAATATATTTACCGATCAAAATTGATATCAAGATCTTCATACGAGATTGATTTTATTCCTTCTTGTGTCTGAGATGCTTTTTTGATAAAAAAAATTGATAATTATCGCTAATATTTTTTTGGCAGACTTATTTGGTTCAAGTCTATATGACCCTTTAGTTACAGTTTTTAAATTAAATTTTTATTAATTTTTGACTATTTGATGGCTGAAGATCGGAAGACAATTCCAACCACTGATCTGCTATACAGCTTTAGCATATCTTGCTCTAACTTATCATGCTTTATTAGTCTCCCGGTAATGGTTTTTTAAAATATTTACTATTATAGGTAACATATGTGGATATTTAAAAAAATAGTTTTTCTCTGTGTTGATTGTTTCAAGTTTAGCGGCGTTAAAGTAGATTTGAAAATACATATATATATATAGATTTATTAGATCTTTCAATTTTAGGAGAAGAAGACCAAAAAGCTGTAGACTTAAATCGAACGAAATAAATAAATAAATATACGAAAATCTGAAGGATATAAAGCCACTTAGGTCACCAAAATAGATTAAGACAGTTTCGTCACCTTGTCCTTTTCGGAGACCGTTTGACAGAAAAATACGTTGGATCGTAACGTTTTAAATGAAAGCAAGTGACAAAATTTGGCGTGAATTATTGTTCAGATCGGATCTCTATAGAATATATAGGGTCTACCAACAACAAAGACGTGATGTTAAAATGAAATAAAACAATACCGACAATTTTCGAAATGAAACGAACAATATTGAAATGGAAAACCTTACTGAACACACTGATAAAATTTTACACAAATCCGTAAACAAACATGACCACCACAAGCTGTCAAAATCACGTCATCCCTATTGGTAGACACTGTAGTTGCCATACAAAGCAAGACCAAAACCTTTGTGTATACCTTTTTATGCTATAAGAAATGCAGATGTAAAAGATGCTATAGTTTCGGTGCAGCTGAAGTTAACTTTTTCTCTGCTTTTAGTTTTTGTTGGTTTTTGTGTTTTCTAAGGAGTCTTTATATTTTTTATTATTTATTATTTTTATTGTTCAGTTTTTATTTATGTTTTGTTTAATTTTGATTAAAAATAATTGTTAAATTGTGTTTTTTAAATTTTTTATAATGGGTTTAATATAAATTAAATTATTTAATTTAAGTGGGTGTTTATTTATTTTTTTTATTTTTAATTTTTTTTTATTATTTTTTTTTTTTTAGTTTTATATCCAATTTATTTGTTATTTAATTTTTTTATATATATTAAAAATTTATATAAAATAAAACATTCTAAATATTAAATTAATAATTTTTTATATTTTATTTTAATTTGTGTAACTATGTGCATTTAATTTTTCTTCATTTCATATTATAAGTTGAAATTGATTAACTTCCCTAATAATTTATTTTTAATATTCCGCTGTTTGCACATAATTAACATAATATATTTGGTTTTAAATTCTGTTTAATTTTAATTTTAACTCATTCTTTACACACATGCATATCTGTATATTTATAAAGCATATACATATGTAAATACACATATTATTCCCAGCAGTCCACTGGCTTTTCATGGCATTTGTTTTTCTTGGCATAGTGCCTGCCACACTTAGCAGTCCGCCAGGGCGTATACAAAACATTACAGTTGAGTTGGGTTCTGTTGAGTAATATTTCGCATTTTTTCACAATATTTTTCCGGGCACACATTACAATCACATCTATAATTGTGCGTATAATTGTACGAGTTTATTTCATTGTGCGCTTTTTTGCGATCATTTGTAAGGCGGCAAATTTCTATAAAGTAGTTGTGCGAGTGTGTTTGGGTGAATGTGTATTAGTGTAATTGTCAAATTTAGTGTTCAGGAAATTAAAATAATTATTTATATGTATAATTATTTATATGCTTGTATTTAATTAAATTACTATGTTTGTCATAATTTATAAAATTTCTCTTCTTTAGCATTTGACGGCATAAAGAGCATACGCACACTTACATATATATGGTACATTTGTGTGTATGCATGTAAGTGGTTTCAGGCTTTCGAAGCCTTGTCGCTTTGTTTGTCAAACAATTGACGCCTGCGTTTACGTCTCTGCCACACCATCACCACCCGACGCCAGCGACGCATTCGCAGTGTTAAAAAAAATTATAAATATTAAAGTTTTTTTTTTAATTTACTCGCGTTTAAGTGCGCACACAAATAGGAGTATACAGTGTAGAACGTGCTACACATTTTAAATTTTAACCGAAAGCATACATACATACGCTGGTAGGCGGAATGCCTGTGCTACGTCAATTCTCACGCAATCCGCAAACGCGCAGCAATGAGGAATTCATTTTCATACGTTGTGGTAAAAATACAAATGTATGTATATGTATTTGTGTAGTAAAAATAATTGCAATAGATTTATAAGTAGATACCCACATGGCACATACACTTATGTACATATGTATGTATGTATGAGAATTAGACAGCATCAAAATTATACAAAAAATAAACAAATAAAATTAAAATAAAATAAAGAAATAAGCATACAAATGAATATACTTATTTATATGTATTATGATGGGCCAAACAAAAAACTTTAAATTTTTTTCCTAAAATAAATATTTTACTATAAAATATCATTTTTAAACTTTTCTATTTTATCTTAAAGTTATCAAAAGTTATAAGAAATAATATACGAGTATATTATAATTATCTTTTTCGAGTTAGGATTATACTTTGACTCGAATAACTTTTGAACGAGTCGACTTAGCAAAAAATCATATCGGACCATTTTTGTAGATCGTTAAATTCGCTAAAAGAATAAGTTCTCCTTTCTAGTATACAATAATTTGTTGAAATCAATCAAACATCCAAACAAAATAAGAAAATATTCCTGTGTTATTTATATGGAAAATCAAAAATTACAATACGCCACCCGTTACTATTTTATTATTAATAGCGCTCAAAATATACCAGCATTTTTTTCGTTATTGCGGACGATATTTTCACGATATCTGAGAAAGAGAATTAAAAAAGTTTTTGATCCACCCTAATATGTTATATGTATGTATATATTTGTGTACTTGAAATTTGTATTCGCATGCATGTATATATGTTTTTATTGTTGTATTATTAGTGTAACATATGCTTATGTCTAATTGAAGCTTGCATTTTATGTCAGCATCTATGGTATGTTGTGATAATTTTAGCACCTTGTACCTACCCGCACCCAATACCCGCTTAATGTACACGTACAGACATGCATACATAATTTATGAACAAACATAAATATGTGTGTTGATAGGTATGTAAAATATATTGACACGCTGGTGATTTTTTTCAGGAAATTTTTTCGCGTTTTGTTTAAACATTTCCTTTTGAACCATTCGCCATCCATACAAATTACCAAATGTTCGTTTATTGTTTTTTTTTTTTAATATATTTTTTTTATTATTTTCCCTTCAATATTTTCATATTATATTTTTCTTTTTTAAGTTTTTAAAGTTTTTTTTTCAAATTTTTTTTTTTTTTTTAATTTTGTTTGATATTTTTTTTTAATATTTGAATGTTTTTTTTTTTTTCTTAAAAACACTTTTTTTTTATATATTTTAAAACTTTTTTTTTATATTTTAAACTTTTTTTTTTTAAATTTTAAACTTTTTTAAAAAAATATTTTTTTTAAAATTTTTAAAGTTATTTTTAAATTTTTTTGTTTTTCAAATAAACAATTGTTTTATTTCTCCTTTTGTAAACAAATTTATCAGAGCTGTGCGGCACTCGTTAGATGGCGTTTAATCGAATTGCTGTTGAGAGAAATATGGCGTTTGCCTCTTAAAGATTTATGTATGTTTGTATATGTATTCGAGTGTAGGAGGCGTGAGGTATTTACTTTTTTGGTTGTAATAAATTAAATTTGTTTTTAAACATTTTTTTTTATAAATATGAAATTAAACTTGCAACATATTCGCAATTAAAAAATAATTTCCTTGTCATTAATTGATCTTAAATCTTAAAGAGTGAGTGAATGAGCAAAACAGTTGTGTATTCGGTTTTGTTTATACTATATTTTTACGTACTATTTTAATTATTGTTTCTTTCTGCTATTTTTTTGTTGGTTTTTTTATTGTAATGAATTTAAATAATCATATTTGTTATTTGAGAACTTTATTTTTACTATATTAATTTTTCATCATTGAAATATTCAATTTAAATCATTTTCATAATCTTTTCATATTTACTAATATTGGAGACCATATTTCTCCAATATTCTCTACTGAATAATGAGTTCCAGAATAGCTTCTCTAACACATGTTGCGTTATTCCACATTTTTGGCAAAGACAGTCGTTGTCAATTCAATTAAAGTGTTCAATTTAAACCTTCGCCCATTAAGTTTTTTAACAATATATTTTAAAACTTTTCACTTGGAAATTTTGTTTCCATTTTTACTTTAAGTAGTCCTTCAAAGTGATATTATTGTCACTATTTCTGTCTGTCATTGAATTTGACATATTGTAAACCACAGATAAAGGTTTGCAATATTATTGCAGGGTTTCCATGTGTGCGGTATTTCTAATTCTGAGCACTTGTAGTGTAGAAGGCATACACAAGTACAAAGTACCTCTCGTTATTAAATAATGCATGGCGGCATTGCCGTGCTCCAAAAAAAGCATGCACAACCAGTTTTTAATAATTCAAAAGTTTGCAATAGTCGGTCACATATGCATATTATTATTGTTTTCCTGCTCTTTATTTCTTCTTCACACTTTTAAACTCTTTTCTGATCAACAAATGTATTGCATTACCGATCCGACTTTAGCAATGGGAAATTATCTGCAATTATCAAATCAATGCTTTTTTTATGAAACTGCAGACATTTTAAATGAAAAAACAATGAAATTAAATAAAATAAAAAAACAAACAATCAATGAAATTAAATGATTTTAGTGATCGAGATTATCGTTCGTTTATACCATCATATCGACATTTAGTATTTGCTAAATTTATACTTCAATTATAATTCACTGAACTGTTTAATATTCATTTATTGTTTTTTTTTTCGAATTTCGTCTACTAAAAACAAGTTTTGAACGCTGTTTTACGTTTATGAGTATTTTCGTTAATGAATTACCATTAATAGCCGAATTAAATAATCAAAGCCCTTTTCTGGAAAATAATTTTGAAATTAATTATTTTACTTTTTCATGCACATTTCTTAAGGTCGGTTATTTATAGACACTTTTTTGGGTTTTATTTCGGAATAAGGGAGGTAGTTTGTTTATGTTAAAGCGCAAACTAAAATATTAGGAAAACCAGGATATATAGCTGTCATACAAACTGATCGATCAAATTTAAGTCCTTATATGGAAAACTTCTTTATTTGTCAAGATATCTTCACGAAATTTGAAATATATATAATATATATATATATATAATATTTTTTATTTTGTATTTTTTGGCTCCATTTGGCCATATCTTTCTTTTTATTTCGGTAAATTTTCAGTCTAAATGTTTTAACTATTCTTTGATATTTATTCTTCTTCTATTTATATTTTATTTCTTATTATTTTAGTGTATTTCTTTACAATTTTTCAATACAAATTTTAAAACCTTTTTACCTTGAGTAAATTTTTCTGATTTTACTTTCGCAGCAAGAACACTCACTATGCTTACATATATACATACAAATTTTTTTTATTTATTTTTTTTTTGCTTAGCCTGAGGGCCAAATTTGTAGATAATGGGAAAAAAAAATTTGTTTAACATCTAGAGGCAAAAAAATTTTTTTTTTGGTTTAAACTCTTCACGTTTATATAAATATTACCGAATTTGACAGTTTTTGACTCAAAATTTATTTTAAGACTTTTTTTTTAAACTCCAATAATGACCACAAGAAATTTTTTTAAGTTGATAACTTTTAATTGGCCAGAAAGAGGACTCTCCACAGCTTCTAGAACACTTATCAAAAAAATTTTATGAAATAAAAATTTTAACTCGAAACTTTAAAGTGAGTCGGCCACCTTTAGATGTTCAAAAATTTTGTTTTTTCCAAAAATTTTTTTTTTTTATAATCAACAAAAAAACTTTTTTTTCGCTCCACCCTAGTACATACATAATTACATAAATATATAACATTTTTTATTTCTTCTTATCACATTTGCTGATCGACGCCAACAAGTTGAATAGCCTTGTACTTCTGCACGTTGTGCTTACACATACATACAAACAAGCGTACATATGTATATAAATACCATACTCTTTACTTACTAATATATAACAGTATAATATAATAGTTAACGCTATATTTAAACTAGCTATTTGCAGATTTTTAGTATTTGCCTAGTAATCTAAGTGCAAATAATAAATAACTCGCGAACAACGCGATAAATACAAAGGAAGGTCTATTCAAAGCTTAATAAATAAATATGTTTGTATGGGTTGTTGTGATATGATTACTACAGCAATGAAGATGTATTATTGTATTATATGAATATTATGATAACTTCGCGCTAAAACCAATGTGGCTCCATAACAGATGTGCAGAAAGTTGCCAGCTTTTTTAAATTATTTAAGAGAATTTTAAATTTTAGAATTTCTTACAAACTTCTTTAAACTGAAAAGCTCATGCTGTTTTCTTCTTCTTTCCTCCTTTCTACACAGACTGTCCAAACATCTTGGCGACCTCAGCTGCCGTTGCCCAAAGAACTTGACGACAACGCCAACGACTCCACCGATGATCAAAGTGCCTCTGCCGCAGACGCCGCCAATATGGAGCGCTCCGCACAGCATCGCACAACCTCACATGCCAGCAACCGAAAAGACAATTCGATAAGCGGTATACAAGCTTCGGCAAATCAAACGCCAGCGGCAAGCGCTTCGAATAAGAAGTGGTCCTTCGGGCGTCTCTTTCGTCGCAAGAAAGAGATCGCTACGGAGTCGTCCTCCGAAGAGGATCGTAAAGCTGGTTTTGTGCCACACCAACAAAGGCAGCCACAACGCGTCGCTAGTGGCGTAAGTGGCAGTAGTGCTAATTTAAAAATAAAATCAAGTAAATCGCATAAAGTTAGTCGTAGCGGTAAATTGAATGGTGCCAGTTTCGATCATATCGTTGTCAATCCACAAACGACGGGCGCAACGTCAACACCACCGCATCCGCCACCGCCAGCACACGTCGATCATGAATTCTTTTTGCCCGTGGAGACAATTTCACCAACCGAGGCATACTATCAGAATCAACAACAACAATACATGCAACATGGTGCACAATCGGCGGCATATACGCGCTCTGCCAATTCACTAGATCGACGCGCTGCAAGAGCTGCGCTTAAAACGCGCTCAGCGCAGCGGCTGCCGCATGAGTCGGCGCTTGGGGCACATTCTTCCAGTGAAGAGGAATTGATATCGCTGAATTCATCGACATTCTCGAAGTATCGCAGTGATGAAAGCATACACAGCGGCGGTCAGGGCGCCGCTAATGCGCAGAGCAGGCGTAGTCGTGCCGCACGCAATGAACGCTACTACAAACGGTTGTCGCGTGACGGTGAGCCCAGTAGCGGACAAGTGCCGGTGATGTACGCGCCGCAACCAACACAACGCTGGAAAACGCAGCCGGTGCCGCTCTCCATTTACAACCCATCAGCGCAAGCGCACACCGCCAGCGCTGCAGCGGCAGCAGCCACACCGCGTCTACGCAATACCAGCAGTCTGCAGCATGTTGCACCCTATGTGCAGTGGGGCCAACTGCAGCAACAACCAAAGAATTTGCAAAATACCGTTAACGATAGTAAGCGCAGCATCAGCTATGACAGTCACATACATTTGCAAAATATAAATGGACGTCTGCAGACGAAACCGCTGCCACCACCACCGCCGCCACGTGATCCGTTGCGGCGCGTAAATGTTAGCGGACAAATGCAAAATGGCAGCGCTGGCGATTTACGCCCCATTTCATATGCCTTCGACCAGAGCGGTTTGCCAACGTTGCCGGCCACCAATCAGCGTATGGGCGGTCGTTGTGTATCGGATGATAAAATTTGGTCGGGACATGCAGGACCACACTATCAATCAGTGCATTCATTGAATACGCCAATTCTAAATGGACCACAACCCATGCAGGGTACGCCACATCACCGGCGCTTTATAACGCGTGCCGAACGTGATGCGCACCCCGCGAAGAAATCACTGCCGAATGGCATCGAATTTCATTATGTTGCCGATGCAACACCGCGCTCACGCAAACCCATACACATGCTCGAGCCGCAGCTCGATACAGCGAGCAATGACGTGGTTACCATGGGTATTTTACGTACTTCCAAAAGTGGTCTGCCTACCGCGACGTCCAAACAAATGCAAGTTAATGATTTCTGGAAGCGCCTGGATGCTAACTCTCATCAACGCGGACGCGACTTGGCGCGCACTTATGCGCAGGAGAGCAATGTGAAACCACGCTCGATTTCTAGTTCACGTGTGGGCGAATTGCGCGCTTACCCCATACCCGTATACTCGGAAGTCCAAAAACCACATAAGAAGCCAACACAAGCAGTGCCGCCACCCGGCGCGGATGAAGTGGACAGCATTGTGTGCGGCAGCTTGCATATAAAGTCCAAGCCGGACTCAAACACAAATTTTGTGGAGATACGTAATAAGGATTATAATAAGAGTAGTTCAATGCCAAACCATTATCAGCGGCGCTCGGGTGAGATACCCAATACGCCGAATAAATATGACGAGTATGTCGCTGAGAAGCGCGAGCAACATCACAAGCCAATTTTCACGCCACCAACACCGCCGCAACGCAAACTATCCATACCACCCAGTAATGCGGCTGAACTGCCTATATATTTTCCGCGTAAGAAGCCCGCCAATTTGGAGGAGGCAATAAATGAACTCGAAGCGATCTATAAGTCACTTGGTCTGACCGAGGCGCCGGAGAAGAAGGAGCGCGTACCGACACCAAGCGAATTTGAAAAGTATGCTTTAGCGCATGCGCACGAATATGATGACGAGGATTCGCCCACAGGCGAACCCGATCCGATACGCGACGATGTGGCCTATCGTAACATGCAGTTGGCGAATTTGCAGCACAAGACCGTGGAAAAGCAGCCACCGTTCGGCATACCAGTTGGCCCGGTTGTTGCCGCGCCGCAAAACGACTATCTGCATGTTATACCAATTGTAGAGCCCATCCAATCGGTGAATACGCCCGATGTAGTTAAAGATGATTTGGCGGTGCGCGCTTTACGTAAAGATCCACCAGGCGCCAAAGATAAATTCATCTATCCCTACAGCTCATTTCAGAAAAAGAATCGCGCTACGCGCACACAGTCCGCGAATATTTATAATCTTATACATCGCGACGCCGCAAAACCATCTGGTGGTGATCTACACTCTTATTTGGAATTGACGCGCAGCTTAGAACGTGCTGGCAGCATGTCCGATCTGCACAAAGATGCTGATGTAACTACCGCCGATGTGCCCACAACACTAGCGCTGCTGCGCAATCTCAAAGAACAGGAACAACAACAACAGCAACAGCCGTCGACACCACAAAAGAAAATCACGTTACCCTTCCGACATCCAAGTCAAGGCGGCGCCATTTGCGCGCTGCCCGAAAAGTTGCCTAGCAACAGCGCGCACAAGGAGGAAGTGCACAAACCGCCAGTGCCGCTGCCGCGCAAGAGTCTTACACCCGAACCGACCGCAGCAAATGCGCAAATGGAAGATGCTTTGAATAAAATCGCAATGGATGCACAAGAGAAGTCGGAGAAACTGACAAAAGAGCTGCAAGAGTTGCGCAAGGAAGCGCTTATAACTGCCGCGCGGCCCAAAGCGGCGAACGCTGAGGAAGAGCGACTCGAGAAGGACCTGCAGGAAATCGAAGCCGTATCGGAGGCTGCAAAACGTTGTGGTAAAATGCTCTTAGATACACTACCGGATGCCAATGAGAGTACAGTGCAAGCGAAACCGCGCAAACTGCACAAAGAGGGGAAACTGATCGAAGCTATCGATCAGGTGTCCGAGGCGGCGAATGCGGTATGTGAGAAAATACTAAAGGATATTGTAACCACTGAGCCGCCGGTAGTGATACAGGAGGCAGTGCAGGTGAAGAATAAGCAAACACCCACTGAAATGCTCGTTATGCCAAATCTTATCAAAAAACTGGATCCCATACAATCGGAGCAAATCGAGGCGATTGCCAAACGTTGCATGCGCCAACTGAGCGCGCTGGCCGATGACAACCCCGACTATGACAACCTCAATCAGGAACTCCAACAGCAGAGCGCAGGAGGAGCCGCCACAGCCGTTGCTTGTAACGTCGAACATTTATCAAAGGCGTCAGCGGCAAAAGTTGATAATCTCATTTCTACCGTTGCAGAAGTGACGCCAGCGCAACCAGCTGCGGTGCAGAAGCAGCACGCAGACATTGAGGAGATCGATCAAATTATGCAAGAGTGTGAGGAGCAAATGCGCGCCGAAACTGTAAATTCACCAATGACTACAGCGCCCCCTATAGTGTTGTCCGAACGCACTTTGGCTACCACACGTCTGCTGGGCACAACAACAAACACAGCGAACACGAAAAACAGCAGGGGCGATGATCACACAACAGCGCCCAGCATGACCACAAGCAGTTACTGCAGCAGCAGTAGCAGCAATAACGTTGTGGGCGTGGCCAAGCCGGGCGCCAGCACGACGGCTTCCTCATTTTCCTCCTCCAGCGATTGCCTAGCCAAATCATCGAGTCCCTCCGCCGGTCGACGACAATCTTCGAGCATAACCTCCTTCAATCCTTACTCCTCCAGTGATTATATTAAGTCACCAAGTAGTGAATATCATGCACCCAGCACCGATCCAATAAAAACTTTTAGTAGCACCTCGTACGATGTCAAATCGACAACGAGCGCCACACCGAATATAAGCGCCACAACGAACAGCACATTTAGCTACTCGCCATCGCCGCCACTAAATCTGACGCCCGTCAGTGAAACTGCCGCCATCATTGCCACCGAAGGTGTTGTGAATATCGGCCGCGCTACTTCAGCTACACGTCAATCGCAGGAGCGCACGCGCACACGCTCCTCTTCATCACCATCGCAATACAACTCCTCCGAAGAGTTGGCAATGATTTTCGGTATTGACGAGCAGCCTCGCCGCAAACGCGCGCAACAACAACAAGCCAAAGAAATGCAGTCAGCTACAGAAGTTTCAGGTAAAACAGAAATTACTAAATCAGTTCATATGCCAAGCGCGCCATTGACATCATCCAGTCATGCATCCATGCTCGATACTGCTACCAGCACTACTACTACTACTACTACTACTACTATTTTTACTACCGCAAATGCTACCCAGCTGTACACTAATCCCAATATTATTGCTGTTGCCAAGGCCTGCGAAACCGTGGCGCCCGATAATACTAATAACACAGCGCCTCTGAATGTTATTGCTGTTGTTGATGATAATGTTGAAGTTGTTGTTGATATTGATGTTAAAGACACCACTACTACCACTAGTATTAGTACCATAACAACCAATAATCCCACTACCATAGCCATAAATACCAACACCAAAAACTCATCCACTAGTTTAAGTCCAAGTAGTTATAAGCTTGCATCCATACCGGAGTCTCAAGCGGATGAGTTGTCGGAGTGTATGTCTCCAAAACTGTCGCCCAATTTTAATAAGATCTATGCTAGTAAAATAAGTATTATAGTCGATGGTGTGAGAGCTGAGCCTGCGCGCAATGTTGAGCTCACCACGCATTGCGATTCGTCATGTGAGGACGAAACTTCGTCCAATCCCGACTCGGGTAATGTTAGCTTAGCGGATTATCCACTCACGAGTACACAAACGAATAATGCATGTCTGCAGCTAGAAAGCGCGTATAATAGTCATTTTGAGATTAAGAAGAAGAAAAGGCATTTCCGTAGCGAGATATCCATAGAACGCATAGCTGTTGAGTCCAGCGCGGAAGGTGCGCACGAAAACAAACCAGATGCTGAAGAATTTCCACCGCCACCAAGCGAGGAAGAACTGCTCGATAGTTTGATAGGGGTAACTAGTATGGGGGATGCTGAGAAAGTACGGATTGAGGAAGTAGGGCTTGAACATGAGGAGATTATAAACAAAAACAATAGAGAAATATTAGAAGATCAATTTGAGTTTTTAGAAGATAAAGCAAAATTGCAAGGAACTTCCGATAATTTCGAGGCCGAAAGTACTGACGAAAACAATTTCAAAGAGAGTAGCTTGAGTGAAAACGAAATAAAAACAGAGAGCATAGGAAAGTGTACTTCGAAAGAAAATTTGTTGGAGTCACAAAACCGGGAAACACATAGTTTAGACGAAAGCATAATAAGTGAAAATGGTTGGGAAAGCCGAAATGAGGATTTATTTTGTACAGAGGAAATCCAGGAGACAGGAGGAACCTTTCAGAAAGAGAGTGCTGTGCCTGCCGTAGGTGACACTAGAATTGAACAACACCAAAAAACCAAGTCCATTGAGCGAAAATCAAGATCTACTAAAAAGCTCAACGACGCAGATCTGATAGAATTAGCACAATTGGTGAGAAGTAGTAGTGGTTCACGGAGAAATAGTGAAACTTCAACAGCTGACGCATACTCTGCAGATTTTGAATACAATTCAGCCGAAGAACTGAAGTGCACTGCAACAGTGCGCATTAGTACCGAGCTCGAACAACTCCGATTAGCATTCTCTGACCTTTTGGAGAGAAATCTCACAGATATCGATGAGTTGCCATGCATCGAGGAAGAGGATGATGCAGCTGCTGCGCTTGTTAACCAAGAAGAAGATCACAAAGCCAACACACACACAGAGATAAGAGACGAAATTTATGAAACGCCGCGGCGAAAACTTAGCGTAGTCTATGAGACACCATCGCTAAATCTCAATATATCGGAAGTGAAGATCAGTTATTCGCCAGCAGATCAGCTTGAAAGGGAAAGTACAACGCAAGATGCATTGACACAAATAACACAATGCACCGCCGAAGTGGACCAGCTCAATGAAGCGCTCAAAACGATACCGGAAAAGGGGTTAAAAGTGTATAGTAGTGCAGTGGCCCCAGATAGTAGCAGTATGCTGCCATGGCGTCGCCGGCACGATGAGCTGGAGGATGATGAGAAGCCATCAACAAGCGCTGCTGCAGCGGCGGCGGTAAAAACGACGAATGAGCGTCGCGCGCTCTCAATATTTGGCGAATTACGTCCGACGGCGGCGATGAGTAGCTTAACGACACTCGAGCACGTGCTCATGGCTTGTTCGTTGGGCGTTATCACACCGACAGATCTGTACACATTGTGCCTAATCATAATCGGCATAATAACCATAATAGCCATTGTTTTATTTTGAGTCGCACTTGCAAACGAGTTTGAGTGTTTGACTCAAAATTAATATTGTTGACTGTTTTTTTTTTGCTCACCCGTAGTTGTAGTTGAAAAATAGCGACAATTTAGACGAAAAGTCTATGAAAAGAAAACTTTGCACATTGTTAAGTTTGGTAGTGTTTGGTATTAAATAAACGAAAATTATAAATAAACACCGATTAAGCATTTGAGTGACGTTATAAATGAGTGGAGCTTAGCATAGTGTAAAACGCACTCACACATAAGTATTGTAAATTTGTTAATAGAGTTGTAGCGTTAAGTTGACTACCTGCATACTTAATATAATTTTAATTATAATTTTTGTATTAATTAACGAGCAAAATCCGAAAGATTAACGAAATTAATGATTTTTTCTAAAGTTAATTTTTAATTAAAAAAATTTACTTTTTGGAAACTTTTAGCAATACATTAATAAAATGGAATATAATGATTTTTGTTTTTGTATTTCAATTTGAAATTTACTGTAGTACCGCATACAACGAATGCTTTTATTACAAAATATCGTTTCAACATGCGACGCATACGAGATTTATTACAACGAAATTTGCTGACAAAAACGAAAAGTTATTTTTAATTATTAAAAATTTTTTAGACTAGTATGTATTGATTTTTAATACTAACTGATTTATATAAGCAGTATAATGAAAAAATTTGGCGTATTATTTATCAGAAACAAAAATGCTTACAATTATAATTTATTGTACCGTAAACTAAAATTATCTTTTTGTAAGTATGTAGTTTTTATTGTGTAAAAAAAATATTTGTATATTTTTTAATATAAAATAAAAATGTAAAGTAATAAAAAAGTACTTGAGAAAAATTAATTTAATTTTAAATTTTTATTTCAAACTTTTCACAAAAAAGAAATATATATTTTGTAAAAAATTCGTTTTAAAAATTTCGTATTTTTAAAATAAAGAATATTGAGTAAGGAAAAACATATGTAAACAATTTTTTTTAATTTAAACCTTTTTTGTACGTTTTTTCGATATAAAATTTTTTTAAAGTATAGGTGTACTGCAGGAAAAGTATATGTAACAAATTTTTAAATAATTTTTTTTTTTTCAAATACCAAAATTTTCATAATTTTTTTTATAACTTTTCAGTGAAATATATTTTGCAAAATTTAGTATTTTTGAAGTATTTCTTTAAAAATTTTTTTAATATTCATATTTAAATGTAATATAAAAAAAAACATGAAACAAATTTTTTCGAGTGAAAATACATTGTAATATTGTATTTTTACGAGTTAATAATTTTAAAATTATCTTAAAAATTAAAAAAAAAGTGTTATTTTTTAATATATTACACTGAGACAAAAATCATAATTGTGTTTGTTTTCCAAAATCTAAATTTTCTATTATTTTTTTTTTAACTTTCAGTAAAATGTGTTTTGAAAAAAATTATATATTTTTTAAATAAATATTTTCAATTTTTTTTTAATTTTTACTAAAATTGTGTTATGAAAAATTTTGTATTTTTGAAGTTTTTTTGTTTTAATTAAAAAAAACATTAATTGTACAATTTTTAGTAATTAATCATTTCAAAAATTCCTAAAAATTAATAAAAAAGTTTGAAAATTTATACATACATATATATTGATATTATTTTTCTTCGAATAAATTGTTTTCATTTTTTTTTTTTATTAAAATATGTACAATTTTTTGCACAGAGTGAAACTTATTTTAATTTTTGTAAACGTGAAAATTTTACAAAAAAAAAAAGTATATAGCAATGAAGTATAGCCCTTAGCAATAATACTAATTACTATATTTACATAGAGACATACATACATATATACTTACATAATTTGTGCATTTCATGCCTGTTTCTTCAGCTGTATATGAATATGTGTAGAATCCTTAATTAATTTTAGACTGCAATTTGTGCCAATGATTTTCCTACTTATGTATTTTCATTTTGTAAAATAAATAAAAAATGCAACAGTCAATTTAAGTTTCAAACTCAAAACGCATACAATCATACATACTTCAAATAATATTTAAACAAATTAAAAATAATGATAATAATATCGATTACATTTAATTACCTCCACATCAGTAATTATTTAAGCGCCGTGCAAAACGTTTTCATGATTTTTATTAAAAGCGTTTCTTGTCTTCTCTTTCCCTTATACTTTCAGCTCAAGCCGTAGTCTAAGCATTTACAAAAGCAATTAAATATATATACTTATATATGCTAATTATAAAGTTGTAATCAAGTAATCAATAACAAATGCCAATGAATTTATTTTATTTTATTATACATAAATTATTTTTATATATTTAGTTATATTTTTTGTAATTATTCTTTTTTTTTTAATTTCAATTTTGAACAACCTCATTTCATGCATTTTTGAGTTGAAAAATTTTGTAAAAAATTCGAACATTAAAATCGATTGTATTTATACTCATTATATGCTAGTAAGCGTTGTATTTCCATGATTTATAAGTACTTGTATTTATGTTTTAAAATTATGATTTATGTTTTTATTTGTATCAAAGTGAAGAGAAAGAATAAAATGTTTAGAAATGTATTTTTAAAAAATGTTTTTATTTTTGGTCTTGTTTTGTTAATGCTTTCGTTAAGTGCTTGAAGTTGTTTTTGTCGATTTATATAGCAACTTTCGACTAATATGGTGGTGCTGCCGGATGAGTACGAATTTTTTTTTATTGATAATAAAAATATTCTCACTAGTTTTTTATTAATTAAAACTAGTATTTGAATATTCAGTGCAACATTGAGTTCTTCAAAATTGTTTGCCAAACAATTTTTTTAAGAGCGTTGTTGATTGAAAATAATAAAAATAGAAATAATAAAAATAATTTGGAAATCGATTTTTTAATCAAATAGTGTGTACATTTTGATTTTAGGAATATAAAAAGAAAAATTCAAATTTTATTTTTTAATTTTTTGCGAATTTGTTTTTGAAACATATTTCATAACCAATCATGAAATACACCTCTAATTTATAGCGAGTAATCAAGCTCGATTAGAGTATTTTCGTAATTTCTTCAGATTTTAAAAACTCTCAAACATTTAATTCGTTGACTGTGACGTTTTCAAAATAGCTGTTTTCAACATTAGACTGTTTATCACAAGCTCCTTAAACGTGTTTATTCCTTTGTCTTAAAAATAACGGCATATTGAGTACAATAGAAATTAGCAACTTTTATTTTTGCAAGCTGAAAATTTTACACTCAGTTGGAGTAGACTATTCACTGAGTGCTCATAAAGCCTAAGATTTAACTCATAGTGACACAGACTTCAATATAATTGGTAAAAAGCGTAAAAAAAAAAACATTTCAATAAATATTTTTAAAGAAAATCATTCCTTACAAATACCTCAGTTCTTTACTAGATGGCAATACTTATTTCCCCATTAAAGAGGCGAGATCATTTTCGAGTACAGATTCCGAGTTATTCTCGATACATGTTTTCTTAACAACTAAGATCACAAATCGGTCGGATCGTTGTTCATTCATTGTTGAACCTGTCTCTTCGAACTCCTGTACCAATTAATTATAATTATTTAACTTTAGTAGAACGTTTTTTTTTGAATAACAAAGACAGCAAGAACAGAATGTAAAATATTTTTTTGTTATTTAAATTTTTTGGAATAACATTAGTCAAGTTAATCCAAGAATATTGTATAATTGTTGTAATGATGCGCTTTGTTTTTCCAGCGAATGGTAATTTTGATTTGCAAGCTGTTCATAGTTCTATGATATCTGTCAGTATTGCCAACTCTAAGCTTGAATTTTGGAAAATTAGTGCATTTCATATTATATCAAAAAATTTTTTTTATATAATTTTTAATGTAACTTTTGCATTGAATATTTTTCGATGTTACTAACGCAAATATCGATATTTTTATATATTTTTTTATAAAAGTTGAATGATTACGAAAATTTTAAATATTTATGTTACGTCTTTATATTATTTATTAATTTAATGTAATTTAAATCCTCAAAAAAAAAACTTATCCGGCAACACTGCATCAGTGCGACAACACTCTAAATATAACACTTGTTTTCGAAATACAAACTAAGAAAATTGTAAATTGTAACCTTCGTTTTTGTTCGGCAAATTCCGTTTTCATTGAGATCTTGTATTCCCTTTCTAATAACGCTATATTTCTTAATTTTATTGTTATAACATATTTTTTTGTTTAAGAAAATAATATTTATACGAACTAATAAAAAAAGTGCGCTACAATTTAAAAATAATCGTGTTTTAATATCATCTGAAAACGCTGCTGTTACCGCTGCCCAGCCTGTATGTATGTATTATGTACCTATATATATTAATATATTGTAGATATATGTTAGAACGCTAAATATTGAAACACTCCTAACGAAATTTAATCTTAAATAATTTTCTGCATACTTATTTTTTTACAAATTTCAAATAGTAATTAATAAGATAGTAGTTTTAATGCTGAATATATATAATATATTAAAAAAATTTCTTTACAGCAGGGTTATACGTATGTATAAAATACTTATTGTTTAATTTTTTTTTCGATTTTTAAATTTGGTCAGAGAACATACATGTTAAAAGTTCTCTGGTTTGGTTCACTAGGCTTTCAAAACGGTTGCGCACCTAGCGCCGAATAGCGATAACTATTGGTAGCTTCCGTCCGCTACAAATTATAAGTGTTTGTCGCCAGGTGGTGCTGTCAGAAATTTAAATAATCTGCTGTTAATAACAGCATATGTTATATAGAAATCTACTTTCCGTTAACAAATGTAAATGTTTTTGAAACTGCGAAATTTTAAATAATTTTACTTAAAAAATGATTTAAATGATAAAAAAAAATTTCAGTAAAAAAATGAAAGATTTGAAATTATGAAAGCTCTTCAAGAAAATTTATAGTACAAATCGTCTTTTAGTCTCGGAAGCTATACATTTACTTAAAATTTTATATTTAGCTCGAAAGGAAAAATATTAAAGTGTTTACTTCAATAGTATTTTTCTATGGGGTTGCCAGCTTCCAATTAAAAGAAAAATAATTAAAAAACCATAATAAATATAGCAAAAAATATACTGAAAGGGGTAATATAGATAGATTGAGTTGAAATACATTAAAAGCGGTTTAAATAAATACGAACCATTTAATATTTTTGATTGAAGTTGGCACTTCGCTAAAAAATCTTCAATATATTCATTTACATTCTCTGGTCAGAGTCATTTACGTTCTCTGTTTCCGTTAACAAATGTAAATGTTTTTGAAACTGCGAAAATTTAAATAATTTTACTTAAAAAATGATGTAAATAAAAATAAAAAAATTTGAGTAAAAAAATTAAAGATTTGAAATTATATTATAAAGCTCTTCAAGAAAATTTATAGTACAAATCGACCTTTAGTTTTTGAAGCTATACATTTACTTAGTAGTATTTTTCTATGGGGTTGCCAGCTTCCAATTAAAAGAAAAATGATCAAAAAACCATAATAAATATAGCAAAAAATATACTGAAAGGGGTAATATAGATATATTGAGTTGAAATACATTAAAAGGGGTTTCAATAAATCTACATTAAAAGGGGTTTAAATAAATACGGACCATTTAATATTTTTGATTGAAGTTGCCACTTCGCTAAAAAATCTTCAATATATGAATTCGAAATATTTGAATTTTTAAATTATTATCTAGTTATAATATTCCAGTTTTTCGAAGGAAGCTATTCAGCAATACCTTATTAAAAATAAGAAAGTACTAATATTACAAATAAAAGAGGCAAGAGAAAACATCAAAAATGCAACTTTTAGTAGTGCCAGTTATTAAAAGCAAATGCAAAATTAAATTGTTTCAAAATATTATTTTTCGGAAATTTGTGATATCTTTTTGAAAATAAAATTTTGGCAGACATCATAGTTGAATAACAAGCAATGCAATAATATTATACTACTTTTGTTAGGGTTGCTACAATCTGATATTTAAATTTAAGTATTGAATTGTTGGAATGTTGTTGTAGCGGCAGAAAACATTGCTGAAGTAATTTGAAAAAATGTTGCTGGGTTGACAGTTCTTAGCCAGATAAAAATCCGGGTGCGTTCCAAATACGTTGACCCGACTGTCGTGGGAACGTTTCGGGGAACTAAGAAATTGATAAAATATTAATAATGGCGTTAAAATCAGGTTGCCATTTGTGGCAATTATCTAGCATAACGTGCTATTAAATATAAAGAATTGGAAAAAATTTCTGGAATTTTATAACAGCCTTTATTTTTATGTTGGAAATATTTCTATTGCAAACTACAAGTAAACTCTGTTACGTGGTTGCTTCCGGCAATGGTTGTAAATAACATTTCTTAGCAACAAAAAAAAAAAATTATACAAAAAATAGAACCATTAGAAAATGTATTCTTTTCTGACAAACAATGCTTTTATTGTATAAATTTATTCTCTATATAAAAAAAATTTACTTTTAATTTCACAAATAATTTTTTTTATAGCTGAGCATGTTAACAGTAAAAAAAAATCGATCCGACTACTATAGCATATAGTCGCCATACAAACTGACCGATCAATCTCAAGTTCCTGTATAGAAAACTTTTTTTTCACAAGATATCTTCAGAAAATTTGGCATAGATTATTTCCCATCTCGGAATAAATTGTTCAGGTCGGACCACTTTTTCATATAGTTGTCATACAAACTGACCAATCAAAATCAAGACACAAGAAAGATCTTTTTATACCCTTTTAAGCTATAAAAAAAATGCACCGTTAGAGGGTATTATAGCTTCGGTGCAGCATAAGTTGCCGTTAATGTGTCAAATTGTTTTTTTTTTATCAGTTTTCAAATTTAAAGGATTTTCAAAATTCTTCCAGTGGCGCAAGTTAGTCCATAAAAGTATTAACAAATTAGGTTTACTAATAAAATTCAATTATAACCTAAGGTAATCATTCATTTGTTACTAAAAAAGTAAGTTAAAAAAAAAAAGTAATTTAAACTTAAATGCTTTATTATTATAAATTATTCTGAAGAGTATTCTCTTCATGCACTTGAACGTTTACTGCGGCACAAACAAGATTGACTGCCGTAAAAAAGCATGAAATTGACTTATTATAATATATGTGAAAAGTAACTACAACTACCACCAAATAACCAAAAAGTCCAGACAAAGGCAACAGACTTCAACAAAAAAAAAATGTTGTAAAATATATGAGCTTCAAATCTGTAACTTTCAAGACTATTTATAGCACAAGACCACTTCAGGGCATGCACACAAAGTGCAGTAACTAACTAAACTAAGAACCAAACCAAATTTGTAGCAACTTCATGAAACTCATCAAAAACTATTCACTAGCTGGCTCTTCACCGCAGACGCGACACGACGCCCGAAATGAACTGCGATGCTTTGCACATTTCAACGAACACTTGCAACGCTAAGATGTTGCATGATGTTATTTTGAACAAGTTCACGCTCATCTATGTACATACATATGTATGTACACACTGCTTGTACCTTTAAATAAATACCATATACAGTTATTAAATGAGGAGCGCACGTCATGGCGTATACGCAACATTGTGCTTGCTTCGCTGGCTGTCTGCGCAATTTCGTCTGGAATTTGATTTAATTTAATTTTTTTTTGTTTTTGTGCACCCATACAGTGCCAGCAGCAGCCAAGTGATGCACGAAAAAAGTACCAAAAAGAAGAATGAAAGACAATGAAGCAGACGAGTAAACACGTGTTAAAGCCAGAAAATGAAACTGAGATTGTGCAAAAATGAGAGTATTTAAGTGAGCGAGGTGCAATGTATGCTGCACAAATACAAATAGACAATAGAGTGGAAATAAAGAAAATAAGAAAAACGCAATTGCATTAAACAAAAAAAAGAAAGAACGTTAACTTCGGTCTCACCAAAGCTATAATACCCATCACAAAAATATAATATAATAGTTTTTCATACAAGAACTTGATTTGGAGCGGTCAGTTTGTATGGCAGCTATATGCTATAGTCGTTCGACCTGAACAATTTATTCCGACATTGTAGCATTGCTTTGGAAAACAATCGGTGCCAAATTTCGTGCAGTTATCTTGTCAAATAAAAAAGTTTTCAAAGAACAAGTTTTACAAGAACTTAATTTTGATCGTTTAGTTTGTATGACAGCTATATGCCATATTGGTCCGATATCCGCGGGTCCGACAAATGAACAGCTTCTTGGGAAGAAAATGATATGTTAAAAATTTCACAACAATATCTCAAAAACTGGGACTAGTTCGCGTATATAAAACGGATGGACAGACCGACGGATATGGCTGAATCGACTCAACTCGTCACGCTGATCTTATATATATCAACTTTTTAGGGTATCCACCGTTTCCGTCTGGCTATTACAAGCATCGTGTAATATTAATATACTTTGCTTAGGGTATAAAAACCATACAAATAAGGAGTAGGAAAATACTGCGAAAACATAATATGAAATATAATAAAGGTTTCGATGGCGCTAAAAAGGGCATTCAACTGATACACACACACACACAACCACAATAAAAATAATTCAAATAAATAATATAATGCTGGTACTCTTGATTTCTTGAGTTTGCGTCTAGCCGCTTGAAGATTCATTTGTCTTGCATTGTTTTTGTTTTAGATGCTTTGCAAGGTTTCGCAAAAAAGTTTAGTTAAATTGTAAAACGATACAATGATTATCAGATTAGATTTGGTTGCTTTAAGTCGAAGCACATTTTTCGAGAAATTCGGACTGACACCGATACGTGACGAAAATTCTGGTGGAACTACAGATTTTTATGCAAAAAATAATAATTAAATTCACAACTTCTTAAACTCGAGTTTATTGCTTTATTGCGAGTTTATTAGTTTAAATATAAAATTCGGAATTTCTTAAACTTCAGTTGATTGGTTTGATTTCATTGCTTCCGCCATGCTGATAGTACTACCGATTTTTATGAAAAACAAAAAAAAAATAGATATTTCTTAAAATCGAGTTTATTGGTTATTGTCATTGTTTACAAACACGGACCACACAAAAAAAAATCGTCAACACCCTTAACATCTCTGTTTTGGTGTTTACAGAAATGCTTATTTTTCAATCATATTTGGGACCATATCCAATAGAGACCAGTACAGATCCGATCCTCCGAACCTTTAGTGTCCGTTTCAGTTCAAATTTTGTCCAGTATCTTTTTCACTGAAATCAGTTTATAACCTCAATCAATATAACATCTAAATTTCTTGCACATTTTTTCATCGCGAGGGGTTATAAATATAAGGTTGTCAAATATCTCCGCTTTTTTGTCTTTTGAATTTCGCGGCTATGTACAAAGCGCTACAGAGCTCGTATCTGGCAATACTATACATAATTTGAAAGGTCTTGACATAACCTACAAAACAACGCTATGCATGATTAGTTTGGATATTGCGTTCAACAGTTATAGACGTGTAAACATGGAGTTCACTAACGCCGAAATTTGCGCTATTTTAAAGTTTTCCTTCGTTAAAGGCAAATCCGCTAGAGAAACGTTCCGTGAGATTAATGGTGTTTTGGGGGATGGTACTCTATCACTTCGAACCGCGGAGGAATGGTTTCGACGATTAGCCAGCCGGCGGAAGACCTGTGACGACAAATACCGATCAAATCATGGAATACATCGAGTTAGACCGGCATATGGCATCTCGTGACATCGCCCAGGAGATGGGAGTTAGTCACCAAACCATTTTGAACCATCTGCAGAAGGCTGGATACAAAAAAAAGTTTGATGTTTGGGTGCCGCATAATTTGACGCAAAAAACCTTCTGGACCGAATTAACGCCTGCGATATGCTGCTGAAACGGAACGAACTCGTCCCATTCTTGAAGCGGATGGTGACTGGCGACGAAAAATGGATCACATACGACAATATCAAGCGAAAACGGTCGTGGTCGAAGGCCGGTGAATCGTCCCAAACAGTGGCCAAGCCGGGATTGACGGCCAGGAAGGTTTTGCTGTGTGTTTGGTGGGATTGGAAGGGAATCATCCACTATGAGCTGCTCCCATATGGCAAAACGCTTAATTCTACCATCTACTGCGAACAACTGGACCGCTTGAAGCAGGCGATCGACCAGAAGCGTCCAGAATTGGCCAACAGGAAGGATGTAGTGTTCCACCAGGACAACGCCAGACCACACACTTCGTTGATGACTCGTCAGAAGCTACGGGAGCTCGGATGGGAGGTTTTATCGCATCCACCATATAGCCCGGACGTAGCGCCAAGTGATTACCACCTGTTCCTGTCCATGCCGAATGACCTTGGTGGTGTGAAGTTGAACTCAAAAGAGGCTTGTGAAAAGTGGCTGTCCGAATTCTTCGCAAATAAGAAGGGGGGCTTCTACGAGGAAGGTATTATGAAGTTGCCGTCTAGATGGAAACAGATCATCGAACAAAACGGCGCATATTTTAACTAAATCCGATCACTGTAACACTTTTTATAAAGCATTGAATGAAGAGCAAAAAAGCGGAAGGGAGATATTTGATAACCTTAAAAAAATATATTTATTTTGATATATATATATATATAGTTATTTTTTCAAATGTTCTTCACATTCTTTATTTAATATCCAAAATTCAAACATTTTTTCGTGAAGTGAAGTGAAAAAATGCTTAACATTCTCATTAAAGATTTTTTAACGTACAATAAGTTAAAACTTTGCTTGCCTTAAATTCACCCAAATCTAAAGTAAATCGTATATTTGTATGTACCTATCAATACACATATGCATGTACTTTGTTTACAGCTACATTTTCTTCTGTTTGCCTTTCTCACTTGTCGACTTGTACACAATCTGATCCTTATTTGCAATTCTAATGAACTTGGATTATCGCCAATTCAGACGGGGTGTTTGAGTACTTTTTTATTTAACAAAATTTATATTGATTTTCAACGGTGTTGAGATTACATATGTATGCACAACTGTACTATAAAAAAGAGGAAAAACGTTAAAATCGGTAGCACCGAAGCTACCATATACCCTTAACAAATACAATACAAAAGGTTCCTTAGAAGAATTTGATTCCTGTCGTTAAGTTTGTATGGCAGCTATATGCTACAGTGGTCTAATATCAGCTGTTCCGACAAATGTGCAGCTTCTTGGTGAGAAAGAGACAGTTGCAAAATTTCAGTTCGATATCTCAAAAACTGAGGGACTAAATCGTATATGTATAGACAGAGAGACAGACAGACATGGCTAAATTGACTCAGGTCATCACACTGATCATTTATGTATCATATATGTATTTTACAGGATCTCCGACGTTTCCGATGTGATACAAGCTTGGTGCAAATTTGTTCAGGGTGTGAATATGTATTTGTAGATGTATATTTGCGTGTATTTTTCTTCGGTTCGTTGTCCCATGCAACAAAAGTTGATTCACATATACATACATATACCCCACGATGCCTTACATATATACTTATACCTATATATTTGTAAGCCGACATACTCTCCTTACAGTGTCAGCATTGTCTTGGTTATTAAGAAGTCATAGCTCTAATTTCTCACTTTTTGAAGTGTTTATGTCACAGCATGCTGTCGCTTACTTCCTTAGAAGTTTATAAATAAAGTTGTACCACAAGCGTAGCTGCTTGAGCAGAGAATAAAATGTGGAAAAATGTAATGATAAAAGGTGAGGTAAGTATCAAATGAAGGGGAAGTTGAGTTAGAAGTTCCTCTAATGAAGCTATTGGAGATAATTTGTTACACCATCTGAACAGATTTGACCCGGAGTGGTCCATATAAACTGCACTCGAAAACCGAATCGATAAATTTCTCCCTCTCTTACATTGCTACAATAATAAAAATTTGAATTAAAATAGGTGAAATTTTTTTGTATCAATCCAGATCAATTTTCGATTTTGAGAGTTAAGAAAGTGCATTCTACCGGAATCTTGATAAATAGTTGGGTCATAAACAAAGAATGGGTAAAAAATAGTATACCTTCTGAGTTCAGGACACTTTAATGTCCCGCTTTCCCTGGCTTAGAACAGTAAAAACAGATAAAGGTAAACATTTTAACGAGTGCGAAAAGCAGTCCCCAATTGATTGCGAGTTTTGTTTCTTTTGAAAATTATGCATAATTTTTGCTTCACTATCCCCTTAAATCTTAATATTAGACAAATTGTTGGTTATAAATAAAATCCTATTAAGTTCCAGAGATATGATTTCACGGCTTCTAAATATTTGCTTCCGAACTTGGATTGCTCGGCAAGCATGACACAATGGAGCAAGACTGTTTGGCATAAGAAAAATATATTTTAGAGCATTATATCAGAGGCCGTTAGAAAGTGAAATAAATATTGTATATTTAGTAAATAGAAATAGTTGGTGCGGAAATAAAAGAGCTATACTTTTCTTGATGCAAAAATTCTATAGAACTACTTAAGGAGCACACCTAAGTAATTAGCGTGTGTTTTACATTTTTTCTTGATATATTTCGATTGTTTACGCCTCTAAGAATAATATACTAAAATTCGATATTTCAACGTATTTTTGGATTACAGCTTTCTAGAGTGTATACGCTCAGTTCTATCAGTTTAAACACCTTTTCATCGAGACTACAGTTTTCATATTTGCTTGAGTCCTTACTAGGAGACAATGATCCGAACGCTATACAATTTTTTCTTAAAAACGCCGCCATTTCGTCAATTTTTTTTATTTATTTTTCGACCGTAGGGCATTGTATGGGCAATATCTTCGAGTAGCGAATTTTTTTGGATTGTTTCAACCACGGAGAGTGTCGGATTCACTGCATCAGTTGTTTACTTTTATTTTTTAGCGCCGGTGGAGATCATTTTGCACAAAAAATATTTATTTTTTTCATCAAAAATTTTACTGTTTATTCTTAAAATATGTATATACCCTCGAAACAGTTAATAAGGTAGCTTTTTCCCTCTCACACTAGGTATGCTCCTTAAATCTTGAATATCCTCGAGTAATGTTTTTATATATAATATCATGTTATTGTGAAGCATAAAATAGAATACAGTCACGATGAAAGTTCTATAAGCTTATAAAATGCACGAAACGACCAGATTTTTGCTCAAATGAGTATGCCTTCTGCTTTTACAACAACAAAATTTAACTGCGATTTCCGGCTTGGTTTGTTTTTTGCATAATATTATCTATCTTCAATTGCATTCTTCTCTTAATTACACTCCAAGCAAAATTTGTATGAATGTATGCACATATATGTAAATATGTTTTCATGAGTCAAGTGCCGATTCACATATTTATATATATACATATGCAACTCCTGAATACCCGCTGTTAAGTCGGGGGGTAATAAAACAATGCCTATGATACCATTTACATTACATAAACCATACCTACTTGACCTGATTTTTAAGAAATCCTGCAGCAGCAACAACAACAATACACCAGAATGAGTTACTCACAACGCTCTAACATACATACATACAAGTATATCTGGTAGCGGGTAGTGCTAAGAAATCTTAATATATTTACATTTGGTTATCTATGAGTCACCGGCACAGTATTTTGCTACGAACACATCGAGACAATAAATACATACATGTGCATACAAAAAATCTTCGACAAGTGAATGACTTATGCAAGGAATAACACATCTACATTCATACATACTTACATACAAACACTTGTATCACAAAACATGTTATATGGAGTGTATGTGTATGCAAGTTCCTACTCCTTGCGAACTACATATATGGCATACAGTGCATATAAAAGATATTAGATGTCATTAGCCCAAAAGGATTTTTCCGTTCGTCATAGCGATTTAATTGCCACAACCGGCGCTCAGCACCATAATTTGACATTTCCGGTGCTTGAGTAATTTCTTACGCCATTTGTGCGGAGAGAATGCGCGGTGGAGTGTCGTACGGTAATAGTAGTGGTGTGCATGGGAAATGTGAGCGGCAAGCCGCAAATCTGTGTAACCAGAAGAGAGCATGCAATATCATATATATGTACATAAGCATATATCACTTACACATACAATGAATCTACCGAATACTCCGTAAAATCTCTTTTACGATACGTCGAGGTCACATACCAAGTCGGGAAATTTTGCAGCTAAGTAGAAAGCTAGCATTTTGAATTAATTATTATTAATTCATATATAAAATATATTTAAATTAAAAGCAATTTTGTGATTATATTTCAGATAAGGTTATATTTTCGATAATTTCCTAATTCTTTTGTGAGATTTACAAGAGCTGCCCTTTATTACGGAGTTATATACACGTGCAAGTCCGAAAACTCGTTTTTAAAAATTTTGTATTGCCTTGATCTCGTAGCCGATCTGCAGATGGACGATTTTTCTGTTTTAAATTAGCTTCAATCCAAAAACCAAAAAAAAAAAGCTTAGTATTACAATAGATGAATACACGCAATGATCCAAAAACTAGTCTAAATTTAAATTTTTAACTAAATGGCGGCTTGCCAAAAATATTTGTTTTTTTGTGACAAAATTTACACTTCAAAGTAGCTTAAAAATTGTTAAAAAACAGCTTTTTCATACGATCATTACCTGACAGATATATCTAAAAATGTCGCGTCTCCGACTTTGAAGACAGCGTTTCGAGAAAAGGCGTTTAAAGTTAGGGTGCCGATGACATCAGGTTAAAAAATTCTTAGAAATATGCACTCTTTTCCGGATAAATAGAATATTTTAAATTATCTGTGCTTCGATATATATACATATATGCCAAAAAATCGCTTTCTAAAATTCACAGTTTTCAAACAAGTCACTGCCAGCTTCTTCTAAAATTTCACTATTTGACAACTGAAAGATGAAATTCTTCAACAGGAAAAATAATATAAAAAAAAGTATTTTCTTTTCTTTACTTATGAACCAAATAATCTGAAAAAAGGCTATAGACCTGACGAACGATACATCCCCACGGATAGTTATCATGACATGATAGTAACTTCTTGTTGAGGCTCAAACTTGATTCCTTTATTCATCCGTGTTGTTTCACACTATTTCTAGTGTTTAATTGAAATATTTGGCCTCGCTGCGGAAAAATTTTGTTGTATTTCAGAAATCGTATGCATAAGCATTTTCAAATCAAACTCAAAATATATCAAACTCGAGTTTCTTGATCATTTCGGTGTTTAGGATAAAACATTGCTTACAAACAGAGAAAGTCAGAATATATTTATTTCGAGTTTATGGATGATTTTGGTGTTTAATATGAAACATTGCTCACATACACACAAACAAAAAAAAAACACAACGGCACTCCTTAAACTCCGTTTTTGTGTTTACAGAAATATTATAAACCCACTTTGCATGCATTGATCCCACTATGCCATATCTAACTTTGTGTTTCTTAAACACCTTAAGCATTCACCTTAAATAGGATTTTGTAGCGCATCAGGACCGTACTATTATATACAATACATTTATGTACATGTTTCTTCTATGGCATTGTTATCCGTGAACACATGTATGCTTTTTATGTACCTATGTATATTCGCAGTAGTATTTCGAATGACTAGAAGTCGACTACGATTAAGCTAAGGGTATGAGAGCGCGCTCCTGCATTTGTTGTTGCAAACATTATTACTGCTACTGCGCAGGTACAAACAAATTCATTTCGGGTTCAGCTTCTTGTGAGAGTTTTATATAATATATTTTATGTTATTTACTCTCTTTGTTATAATATTGTTGTTGTTAATAGAATTAGGCTTTTCGGCAAAATGCCCTATTTGAAATTCCGCTTTGGAGAGTTGTGCTTGAATATATAATACTCTTCGAAGTAGGTGAGAGAAATCCGAGAGAATTTTTATAGAATTGAGACATTTCGCATAAATAAATATATATACACAAATAGTATTTTTTAAGGTGGAACGAAAGACTATAATCCAAATTGTTGTAACAGTTATCCAGACCCTGCTTGGGTGGCGAGACATCATTTAATTGCCATTAAAGTAATCCAACGGGAAGCCCAGGAAACGTGCTCTTTCAAAAAGGACACAGAGAGAGTGGTGTAAAATAAATGGGGTTCATTGGGCATGCAAATAGATTATTTGAGTCTCGCATGACTCGTTGCATGCAGGGCATATGTATGGTATGTCGGGGTCGATTCTGGAGATATAGGAGTTTAATCTATTACAATATCTAGAACGAAGTTGAACAAGGGTCACTCAAAATTCACGTGGTAACTGGAGCTCTTCTTCTGCTATTAGCGGTGGTTTGACTAAAAGCACGTCATTCGCTAAAAGCAATTTAGTAGAGGTGTTAACAGCTCCACTGTGAATGGCGTTCAGTGCATGGCTGAAGTCCGTTGCGTTCGTAGTGTTGAAAGGATCTCTTGATGCTTCTAGAAGGGGGCTCCGCTCCAAGCAGATTACTGCAAGGATGACTTCTACGATTGTACAAGCATCAGCCTATGAGGTGACGGAAATTCCTGTTGGCGTTTGGAGCTGGGAGAGAAAAATACCCTGCGAAATTTCCTACTTAGATTGTTCGATGTATCGTTGAATGATAGATGGTCTCAAAAGTTTTTGATAAATCCAACGCTACTGAGATCGTCCTCTCACAGGATGGTTTAGAGTATTGCTGAGACCCATATACACATATAAAAGTATTACAGATGATTAAGGTTTCACAACAGCTTTTTCCAAATTAAGACGGTCTAAAATTAGATACGTAATCTTAATAAGATAAGCTATATTACATAATCTTGATTTAGACCATTTCATAAAAAGGCCAACAGTTTTCAACATGTAATATTTCTTCTGTAGGTAAAGCATAGAGGCGTAGGTATCTGTTCCCTTTAGAGAAAAATTGTTTTCGAACTTAATTCATGAAATACTAGTTCTAGGGCCCAATTTCGACTTCAAATAAAGGGAATTGAGAATCTGAACTCTAATTAATTAAAAAATAGACCTCGTGAATTGGAACGTGGGTATTTATACTCAGAAAACAAAATATTAAAAAAAAACCGTTCGATAGGTGGCGCTGTTGTGGAGATTTAAAAAAAAAAGTTGAGTTATTAAAAACCTTTTCGGATAAATAATAACATATTACACATTTTTAAGAACAAATATATAAATGTCTTTGACTTGAGGTAAACATTTTTTTTTTATATTGTATTTATTTCTTAGCAGTATCCAAAAGCATCAGCTCCTGTGTCCAAGCACTTTGCATCCTCGAATGAAATTACAATGCGAAAAGTGCCTTGTAAATTTATTAAAATGACGCAGGCAATATTATTTTATCCTTCACTTTAGTTCAGTGTCAGTGTTAACATGATTGGGAATTATGGAGCACAGTAGTTGCTCGCCTCTGTCCCTGAGATGTGATTTCCTGTGGCTCTGTGCAAGCGCATGCATATATGTATTCATATGAATGTGAATATATCTAAAGCTTGTAAAAATTTGTACGTCCTCCAAGCTGAAGAAACAACATAAAACTTCTCGAAGCGTCAAAACAATAGTAGCATTGTCGTGAAGGTTACGATTTACATAGTGGCTGCTACTTACTAACCTCGCTAACAAGCAAGTTTTATTCAATATTGGATTGGAGCACAAAACCAAGTCAAAAAACAAAAGGAGAAAAAAATCTAAGACATTGAACTTTGCCGCACAGCTGTTTTTTGCCCATCTTGCCTTTGGCTGTTGGGCGAGAACCAGTTTCATCGCCAGTTAACAGGTCCTCCCTTCGTATACCCACATATGCGTTGTTGTTATGCATTGCATATTTCCACATTTTAACCCACTCGCTAGAATTGCGAGAATGAACATTTACGAACTTGCAGCACTCTCATTTGCACACGCTCTCGCTTTTTCACTCTGCTATCTCTCCTGCATTAAAGGACAAACAGCTGTTCGTGGTCACGTTGCGCCGTAGCAACGTAGACGACAGTCCACCTTCGTGTGGAAAACATGTTTCGACAGCGAGCCAATGTCGCACAGGCGTTAGGACGCGTTGGTAGCTTATGGAATTCGCTGCTGCATTCGCGTAAATAAAATCGCTAAAGAATATTACAAGCAACACAAATAATTGAATTGAAATAGTGAGTGACTGAGTGTTGTTTGCTCCCAGCAATTGAGTGAGTTTAAGTGACAGGTGTGTTTGTGTGCTTCGGGGAAAAAGAAAAGCCAGCAATTTATCTTGCATTACCATTTTAAGAAGTTGTTGTAGTTGCTGCGTTTGCTGTCGTTGTAACCACGCAGCAGGTTAGTTAGAACCTCTGGACCTCGCTGACCTGCAACAGCAGCCAACAACTTCAGTCACCGTGCAAATGCGGCCGCGGTCGCTATGGCCCAGAGCAGTTGAAAGTAACTTAGTGGATTTTGCCGTATACCGAACTCACCTACGACAGCGAACGAGACAAACGACAAGAGCAAAAAGTGGTAACAACCAAAAAGTTAAACAAATAAATAAATATTGACAGACAGACTAAAAATTCGTGAACAAATGTGCTGCGCGTTGCAAGCCAGCTGTCATTCAGTTCAATCAAAGCGTCAGTATTTGATTTATCTACAAATGATGTGATTAATTTTACGATGTGTGGCGATTTATTGCGCAAAATTGGAAAAGAGTTCAATTTTCAATTAAATTATGACCCAAAGTCTACATATAAAGAGTGCGTGTAATTAAATTTGTGGAATTAAGAATTTTAATAACTTGTTGGAAGGTTGTAAACATTTTTGGATTTTTTTGTTAAGTTGCGCTGGAATGAATATCAAATAAACAAAACAAAATCACTGCAAATTATAAAAAAGACAAGGACAATAAATTTTAAGTCAAATTATTTTAAATCGAATAAGTCGGAGGGCAAGAAATAGTTAAAATTAAAAAAAAAAAATTTAAAAAAAAATAAAAAAAAAATTTTTTTGTTTTTTATATTGAATTACTACTAAATTAAATTTTAATTTAAAAAAATTTTATTTTTTTTTTATATATTGAATTACTACTAAATTTAAAGTAATTAATCTAGCTAAGATCAACAATAATCAGTGAGTTGGATAATAATATTTATAGTAGTTATAATATTATAAACTAAAATTATTAAATAAAATTAAAAATAATAAAAAACGAGAACAAATGTTAACTTCGATTGCACCGAAGCTATAGTACCCTTTATTTGAACATTTTTTAAAGAATGAAATGGTACAAAAATATCTCTATCTTGATTTTGATCGTTCAGTTTGTATGGCAGTTATATGCTATAGACGTTCGATATCGACGGTTCCGACAAATAGAGAATAGAGAACTGAGAGACTAGACTAGTTCGCGTATACACAGGCGGTTTTTCTTGTTTTTATTTTTATTTATTTATTTATTTTTTTTTTGATATTTAACTCTGATAATGTATCTCCGAATTTTTTAAAAATATTTTTGTGGAACTTGACAAAAAGATTTGAAATTTTGAAAATGAATTTTAAATTACTAAAATTATAAATTTGCCACAAATGAAGCTCGAAACACATAAAAAAATATCCAACTTTTACTAGTGAATATTTTCACTATCTAATTAATAATTGTCACGACCAGTTTTATGTTTCACTCGCCTCTAATAATTTTTGCAAAACAAAAGTCTCTACTGAAGGTAAACTTTTACTAAACTCAAAAAAAAAAAAAACAAAACAAATATTAATTAGATTTTCATTTATTATAAGTACAGGTAGAAAACATTTCTTATGTATAACCGGGTATAACAATCGTAGAAAATAAATCGGGATAACGGTACTTGTAGAAAATAGATTCTGCAAAAGTCCTTCATCGTCTCCACGATAGTGAGGTTTACATAACTCGCGCCGATTCGGATTTTAATTCGTCCTGATTTTTATCTTTCTATAATAATTATGCATTCCTATTTATTGGCTTTTTGTTGTAATAGTTTGAAATGTTTACTTTTATAAAATCTTCCGAAATATTTTAGTAAGGTTTTTTTCATATAATTGTAGAAAATACTGGAAATAAATTTATAAATCAAGAAAGAATATATAATTATATTTAAATGCAAAAAAGCTTTTTTAATTAAAAAAAATAATAATACTAATATTTATAAATTTAATTTTAGAATTGTTATAAAATAGTTAAAAATGTCAATAATATTAAAAAAATACAACGAGATAAAATTATATAAAAGTCTGAAATATGATACAAATATAATAAAAACTAATTTTTAACATAAATTTCATTGAAAAACACAAAATGGTTTTCCATTTTATTTTATTGCACTTGCGCATCTAATTTGCTTAGTGCTTTTCCACGTTGCTTTGTGTTTTGTTTTTCCCCTTTTGTATTCATAGTAACTTCGCGAGTTAACTGGCGCTGCCTGCATAACCGGCGGCCTACCCTTTGACCTCCACGGTTTATTTGCCACTTTTGTTTGATTTGGTTGTGGAGTGTTTGCGCCGCCCCTTCTATGTTGAATTTCATAAGTATTTATGTATATGTATACAAGTACATACATATATTTACATTTGTGTAAGCCTTTATACACACTCTCACACTCGTACGTACTTCGTTTAACCCGTTATATCGAGTTTTGGTAACAAATCCGATTACTCATGAAAGAAAATTCAAAAAGTAACTTGCTTCAAAAACACTCTTTTCGTAATATAATTCCATAAATCTCTTATCTGATTTATACTCTCGTAAATTACTTTCGCAATCACTTTACTTTCTTCTTTTTATCGCTTAAAGCGTGTGTTTCTGTTTTTGAGTGTCTATAATATAACGATTATGGTGTAATGACTTATGCTGACTAGTTTTTCCATTATAACGGTGTGCTACAACAACACTTATATTATGTGTTTGTTGTATGCTTTTTTGTTGTTGTAGTAATTTTTGCACATTTTGCTTGCCATAAATGCAACTATTGTACAACTTGCACCAACACCTACACGACAACTGTTGAGTAACGGCAAAAAATATACGACACATACTCGTATTTAACAGTTACTTAGCAATAGTCACAAGTATCTCTGAGGCTGTGCTGCTTAACATTACACCCATTAACATTAATATCTGACATTTGGCGTATACCAATAAAAATTGAGTTGATGACGTAGAGTGTAGTGGATTGCTGTGATTGTTTTACATGCATTAGGGTGGCTCTAAATTGTATTTTATATTTATAAAAAAAATTAATAATTGATAAATAAAACACAAGTATTACATAACAATTTTTCTAAAAATAATACTCTCCACATGGTATGTCACATTCAGGCGCATAATACCCATATAAAACATTTTTTTTTTAACATGGCACATCATCTATATTTTTACATGCCTAAACTAAGGTCTAAGCCGTCCGATATATACATATTTACGCAATATTGCAAATTGGTTTCGTTCATTTTAAATTTCTTCAAGAAAAGTTTTTGCAAATTTCAAACCATAAAATATTTTAAAATTGAATATTTTTATATCAAAGTAACATATATTGATTATATAGCAGCAGCCGAGCAACTGTTTTTAAAATTTTTCTAGTTTATTGAGATGTATACTCAAAATTTTTTTCTATCTTAAAAATTTTTTTTTTAGATTAAAATTAATTTGGTTTTCGGCATTTCAGCAAAACAATATATTTAAATTAAAATACATAAGATTGCAGCTTTTTGGTCTAATTCTACTTCTTATACATATTTTGAACCATATATAGCTTTGAATTCTCGATTGTAAGTGACAGATCCTAAGAAAAAAAATTTCATCACAAAATGTAATAAAACATTTTAAATTATAAAACCTATGAAATAAAATTAAAAATAAAATTGTGATATATTAAAATTATTTAATCACCTAAATTATATCCAAAACTTAAAGACAACCCTAATATATAAAAAAAATTAAAATAATATTTTTCTAAAATTCAATAATACGATTTCTAGACTTAAATAAGGCACATTTATGAGACATTTCGTTTGAATTTGAGAAAATATCAACTTAAACGAAAATTAAAATCAAAATGGTCTATACAATAAGAACAGTAGTAACCTATATAAGCCAAGCAAAGACAAATTAGAAAAAAAATTGTTTTAATTATTAAATTATAATTATTTTATTTCATTTAAATTTAATTTATTTGTTGTTTTTTTATTTTTTTAAATATTTTTCTATTTTTATTTGCATTTAATTTATTAATTTTTTTGTTTTATTTTTTTAGTTTTAAGTTTGTTTATATACTTTTTTTTAACTTTTTTAATTAAATTTTTTATATACTTTGACTTTGATTTTTTATGGGTTTTTTATTTAAGTTGATATTTTTTTTTAAATATAATTTCTTAATGTTTTTATTTTAATTTAGTTTTATTTTTGTAATTAGTTTTTATTTAACTTTTTTGTATTTTGTAAATTTTTTTAAATTTTATTTTTTGTATTTAATTTTTTATTTTAAATATTATGTTTTTTCTTTTTCTTTATTTTGTTTATTTGTATTTCTCATACCCCTGACCTCTTTTGTTGTGTATCAATTAGCTTCATATAAAATTTTGAAATTTTCAAAAACATATTAACCAGTCTGTGTTCCACGTCTCATCCATTCAAAACATAATTTCCTTTTATAAAAACCACATACTTAAAAATTTCATTTATTTTATATTCCAACGCTTTTTTCGTGTGTCACCAAAAACGAAATTTCGCTATTTTCTGAAATAATTATGTTCTCACAAAATAAATTCGAAAACGCGCAATAAATCGCCAACTAGGTCGTGCAATATTAATTCAAAGCATCCATTCGCCAATTACGAATATACAATTATTTAAAATTCCTACACTTTTGTGGCCATTTTTTTTCAGCGGCTCAATAAGAGTGGCGTGCTAAAAAAAAGATTTATTACAACGTAAATATTGTGTGTGAATAAATTGATTAACGAATGCTAAACGAATGCAACATTTTCGAATTCGAACGGTAAAATAAAATTTAACGACTAAAAGAATTTGCAAGCAAAATAATTTTGTGCAAGGAATCTAAATTCCCACTCAAACATATCTGCGCCTGTGCCTGTACATATTTATATGCACAGTACCTGTACATTACGAAAGTTAGTTGTGCCAAATTCATTTCGGTTGTTGTTGCTTGCTTAGTGTTCTCCTTAAGCAGCGCCCACAGTTAAAAGACAACTGCATTTTGTTGGACTTCGAAGGCGAACCTGTTGAACTTTTTTCTCCTAATTGCCAATCGCCAAATTTTGCAGCAGTGCGGAAGAAATTCACAGATTAGCCGATTAACGCCCACCACTAACCACAAAACCAAGGTAATGTAAAAAAAAGTTTCCTCACGATCAAATCTTAATTTGTTTTTGGTAAAAACCCGAAATGTCGCGTCGTTGCACTTATTTCTTTGACTAACAAAAAAAGGCATATATACATTTGTCTACAGTCTACAGCAAACAATTAAGACCAAGGTTAACATGTTTTCTTTCAATTTACTATGTCTTGAAGACTCTGCATTAACACTTTCATAAAGGTCCTTGAGTAGTTAGTTATTTTGGTATGCGCCGAAAGCTCTCACCATAGTTGGCACATGATTTTATAATGTCGTAGTTGAACCTTTTTTGTTCTATGGAGTGCTTATGTAGTTGTTAAGAAAAATCTTTTCTATTGGTGTTTTTCGCTTAGGCAGTTTCTCCAAAAAACTTTGGACTGAGCGTCCTCTAAAAGCTTTCATTAAAGATTTTTAGATTAGTTTATTAGGGTTTTTTGTCAACCATTCCGGACTATTTTCATGTCTGAACCCTTTATAAAGGGTAATCTGTTGACATTTCGACTTTTTTGTTGCAATCGTAAAAGTAGATATTTCTAGTAATATCTTATTTGGTCTTCACAGAAGCTCTTAGAAATGAATATTTGTCATTATTGTGTTTAATTTTTAATAAGTTTATTGCGAGGCGTCGAAACTGTGAGCTTTCAAAGTTTAATATCGCGTTGATACTTAGCTGTTTGGAGGACTATGCTGTAAACGCTACTGCTCGTTGAAGGTTTTGGGAAAAATATATCAATCTTCTATTGTCTACTCTAAGAAATATGGGCCTTGGAACCAATATTGACAAGTTTCCTACTTTTTAGTAGGCTACGGTGGGTTACTCTCCGAAAAGAGTCCACAAACTATAACCTAACAGAGCATCAAATATAAATAGGCATTAGGGAAATAAATCTTTGAGTACGTTGTCTCTAAAGGCCTATCTCTTTCGCAAGGCTAACCACATGAATTTTGTAACATATCTTATATATGTTCTCATGATTCGAAAACCATTTTAATTAAAACTATCCTTACCAAATTTCTTAGTTATCAACAATAGGAATATATTTTTTATATTTTTATATAAATATATGCATTTCCTGTAGTCATAAACAGATCTTTAGAAATCTTAGAAAATTTAGGTTATAACAAGGTAAAAAAAATAAAGCCATGTGACAGTAAAAGGTTAAACGGCAGACAAGAAAACATTGAAGCTATGAATTTAGGCGTAAACATCTATAAAATATCTACACTAGACATACATACTGTACGTATAAGTCCACTCGTCTTTTTCTCCTAATGTGACACAACGAAATCAAGACCAAGTGCTGGGTAATTAATCATAGCAGTAAAATAAAACGTAAATTAATCAGGTTGGTGAAAAAGAGCAATCAACGAGCAGCTCATTAAGCTTAGCGCCGAAAATAAGCTTGAGGCAAGATTAGAGGCTGGAGACTTGTTTGGTTGGTGAGTTGCGTGGGGTACATTTGAGTCCACACTTGTACATGTTAAAGGCGGATGACGAGCGTAACGACCAAACAGTAATCAGACGCAGCCTCAAACAGACATTAAGGTAACGAGTACATATGTAGCTCATGGCAAATGTTTCTTGTGTATGTACAATATGTACTTAGTAGAGTTGTGCATTCATCTACTCGTAGTAAAAAAAAAAATTTTGGGAAAAGATGTACCATACTCGCTCTGAGATACATACTTGTATTAAATAAGCATTCGGGTCGCGCGTAGTTTAAATGCACCTGTCCGGCTCAAATTTGATCAGTTGGAATTTGAAACGATTTATTATTGAGATCTACTTACAAATTCTGCGATAAGTAATATGTCTTTAAAAATTAAATTAACCATCAAATGGAATCTTGTATTCCTCTAAAACACCGCGTTTCCAACTACTGGAACTGGATGTATTTTCTTAGTACAAGAAGAAGTTGCACTACACCTTGAGTAATTTTTCAGGCGCTTCAGACAAATCTTCCAGTTATGAAATTTTTTATTGCGGCACCAGGCGATGTTAGCAGGGACAAAAATAATACCGAAAAAGCGACAGCGCTCTGTGATTTCCTTGTACAAACTTGTTTGACAGGTATGAAGATTCTTCGAAAAACTTCGTTAATAATTCCGCTTGTCTGTTGGCTATTTTTTAAGGAAATGTCTAAATCTCATTCCGGTATATATAACTTTTGCCATTTAGATCTGTATGGGTATTTGGTTCAGATTTTCTACCATTACCACTTTTTATCGCTTTCCAGAAAACACATTGCTTAAAATCTTCAATATCTCTTAGGTCAATGCTTCTAGCATCGATACTTTACTTTGATTTTAGATATGTAGATCATGTGTTTAAATGTATAGAATACCCTAAATAAAAGTACAATAAATAATTAAGAACCGCTACTTGCTGAGCTGCTTGCTGAGTTAACAGAACCAGTGTTGCATATAATATACTCAGTAATTTCAGAAAGCCATTGACTTGTCAAATTACCACTTTAAATACCTGCCTACATATTTATGGACTATACACTACACATATACAGTAGTATATTTTTATCAAGACTGTCTAATTATTACATATGTACATTATATTTTATCAAGACTGTCTAATTATTACATATGTACATACATACATATTTATCGCACTTCAAAAACCGATCAAAGTGCCGACGTACATGCCTGCCTTTGCAGTTTGCTAAAATCTCACCTTAAGCTATGCTATGTTATGCTATAGATACCTTACAAATTTATTCTTTTTTCTACTAAATTTGCAATTAGCATTAATACTTAATTATGCTAATTAGTAAAAAAAAAAGTGTTGCATGGGTATTTAGTCGGTCCGTGGCGCCGTCTGTGGGCGAGATGTGCGCTTAAAACTCGACCGCCTTCGTCGAACTGTCTCGTCGCGTCGTGACGTTTAGTTTATTCTTTTTGCTTCGTAATTGCACCTAGAAACCTTTTTTAAATTATTATTTTTAGTTTTTGTTGAGCGTGAAATTTTATGCTCATTAAATTCAAATGAATTCAAGGACCTACTCGCGCGAAGGGGGTTTGCATGTGTTCGCGTTGAAAAATAATAAAAAAATTACCGTATTAAAAAACGGTTAAAGAAGTATAGAAGAATGTAAATTAAAATTTAAATACTAAAAACAGTAGAACCGGGGATAAGAAGTTGGTGGTTATAGGAGATGAAAAGCTAGCAAAAGTATATTTGAAGGTTACCGATAAAATAATTAAAGATGTTATGGGTTGGCTTGTGTGGCAAGGTAAGTGTTGTATTACGAAAAAGTTATTTATAATTAAATTTAAGTGGATACAACACAACCAAAATGGTGAGTTTATAAAACAAACAAAGTTTTTTCACATAATTTCGTATTTATTTCAAAATTTCAATAAATTATAAGTTGTACTCTAAGTCACCCTGCTTTTAAGCATATAACTTTTTCATGCTTTTAGCTTCTATATATTTCCTTCCTTATACTTTCGCTATATTGCTTTCGACTTCACTTTGGCTTTTCGGTTTATGTCACTTATGCTTACCCTAATCTTAACCACCAATCGCAATACACTGCTTTTTACCCAAATTTGCTCAAACTCATAAAGTAATATGGCTTTTATAAACTTTTGATTAACCTATTTTATATTTCTAATTTTCAGGTAAGTCGTCGAATTTTGACTCGTTTTTATTCCTAGTCGTAATTCACAGTAAGTTGCTGCATTTATTTAAGCTTTAGGTTTGTATTATTGTCGTAAAAATTTTAAGGGTTGTATTTCTTCTATTAAATTCTATTTTATAACATCATTTTATCTGCATTATTTGTATTCAGTCAGCTTAAATTGAAGGGCTTCATACCCAATGGATAATGTTTCTTTCTTGATTTTAATTACTGTTCGAAAATTTGAGCAAATTGTTAATCTTCAAAGCCTTCTGATTTGCTGCGTAGACTATGTGCACCAATAGTCACCGACATTCCTTCCTTCCGTACTTACCGCCCGTATCAAACCAAATTTATCAAAAGTTATGCCCGTAGTTGCAACGCAGAAATCAGTTGTTCTCTTTTGTTTTCATTTCACCATTGTTGCCATTGTTCTATTTGTATACACAATAAAAACACAGTTTTTTAGTTAAAAATTTTCATAACATAAAAGCTCAAAATTAAAATCCAACTACTAAATATATTTATAAATAAGCGTATTCGACTGTGATTTTGAGTTGTTTAAGAATATTTCAAATATATTCAAGTTCATTTTTTAATTACTACAAAATATCGAGATTGGCAACCCTGCGTTGCAAGAGATTGCTGCTGTACGGTCTGTTGAAGCGGACGGTAGAAGCGGTGGTGACTGTTCATTTACATTGCGCTCTCATAACATAGGTCGTATAAGCTGATTCGTTCCACGGCTTTGCGTCGGTGACTGTTTATGCCATAAGTAATAGAACGATGCCGAATAGTAAGCATTCTATTCCACAGACTATTTGTAATCTGTATGTAGAATCGTGTCAACTTCGATTACTTCAATGTGAAAATAACATTTTAACATAACCTCTGATGTCCATCTGACATCCGTTTGACAGCTTTCATCTGATAGCTATTTGACAGCGGTCAACTGACATTTATCTGACACCATGTATAAAACTCAATTTTGTACAGATTTTGGTCTCGGTGTCCTTTAAAACTTTCCGAGGGTTAATTTCAGAAAATTTTAACTTTCTAAAATATGTATATTTATATACTCTTGGAACATGTTGCACATAAAATGAACCGGTACACTGATTCCCTCCTGAGCACTGCTCACTCAGTTCTCATTTTTATGTTTAAGGTATAAAGTTTTCCACGAAGTTTGTACCCAGAAAGATACGTCGGAGAACCTATAAAGTATGTCCATATAGGTATGTATATGAGCTGAGTCGATTTAGCCATGCCCGTCTGTCTGTCCTTCTGTATATATCCCTCAGTTTTCTTGATATTGATCTAAAATTTTGCACACGTTCTTTTCTCACCATGAAGCTGCACATTCGTCGGAACCGCCGGGTATTATATCTTTGGCGTAGCTGAATTTTAACGATTTTTCTTGTTTTTTGTGTATTATTATTTTAGTTTATTTCTTCTCTTCTCTTTCTATATTATTATTATTATTTTTGGAATTTATAGATTTTCAACACATAATGTGTGACTAACATAAAAATTATTGATAATTTAAAAAAAAATCTTAAAGCTCGTTTTTTTCGCGCTCATCTGCTTGCCTGGCCATAATTCGCTGACAAGGCCGAAGGAAATTGCGGCACTTATATTATTTTCTACTAAATTATTTAAATTCCCACAAATAACGGCAAAATGCAGCGTGTGCAGCCACAATATTTGATGTTTGCTATTGTTGTTGTGCGTTTTTTTCCCTCTTAACTGCTGCTTACTGCTGTTATGCACGTCGAAGTCGTTGGTGTTGTTTTTGTTGCCTTTACATATGTACATCCATCCATCCATGAGCTTTAAATGATTAAATTGCATAACTGCAAAAGCGAGTGAGGCCGTTGAAAAGTCATTGCTCACGTTACAGAGCACTCTGATGATTGCTTCGCCTTTCCTGCAGCCGTGACGAGAATGTCTATGAGCGGCTCGCTCGTGTCCAGACCAACACAGACCAGTTTGGCGTTGTGCAGTCCAGTTTACAATTTCCCTGCCGTTTGTGGATAGGACAACTAACGGAGTTCCCATTTTTTTTCTACATTTTTCTAATGACGGCTGGCAGTCACACGTATACGTACATACATATATGCATGTATGAACTTATGTTAAATGTATATACTACATACATATATATTATATATATATATATATTCAGTATGTGTTTCTGTAGTGTTTATGCTCAGCAAGTCATTGCAGTAAAACTCAATTTGTCAACCAGCTATCTATGAACCAAGCAAGCACTCGGTCGCCCGAACATTGTTTCCTGCCAAGTTATCCGCTGTTAATAACCCAGCTCTTTGTCAATAGTAGTACTCATATTTGATGTTGTTTATTAGATAGGTTAGGATAGATAGTTAGTTTCGAGCGACGTTGGCGGGCGGGGATATCTCTTGTCCGTTTCTGCTTGGTTTGGAGTGCTGCTCTTGCTCTTTACTGAAATATGGCTATTAGCAGAATTGCTTGTGTTGTTTGTAATATTATGTAATATGTATCTACACACAAATGTACTGCTGGACATCAAAGAGTACATGTAAAAGCTCCCTTAATTTAATTATTATGATATGAAAGCGATATTTATGTACTTATTTGGCCAATAAAAAGGGTTTAATTACTTTGAAAGTTATAGTATATCTTGAGTTCAAGGTTTTGTCTGTGCTTACGGCGAAATTATAAATGTCCTCTTTGGACTGTCTGAGAAACTTAGCTTGGTTTGAAATTTTGGTGTAAACCAAAGGATGATAAACTATCATAATAATCAACAGTTAGGTTAAATTTTCTATCAAAACAGTTTTGTACCTCCATAAAACTCCAAAAACATTAACTTCGGCCGCACCGAAACTATAATACCCTTCACATTTGCATTTCTTATAGTATAAAAGGGTATACGACTTTTATTTTGATTTTGATCGACCAGTATGTATGGCAACTATATCTTATTGTGGTCCGATCTCAACAATTGGTTCAGATATTGTAGCGTCTTCTTAGATAATAATCTATGATAAATAAATTTCGCGAAAATATATTGTCAAATAAAAAAGTTTTTCATATAAAGATCTGATTTTGATCGCTTAGATTATATGACAGTGGTTCGATATGGGCGGTTTTGACAAATAAGCAGCTTCTTAGGAAGAAAAGGACGTATGCAATCGATATCTCAAAACTGAGTAACTAGTAATCATATATGTAACTAGATACAGACAGACGGACATGACTAAATCGATCCAGCTCGTCACGCTGATTATTTTTGCTTGATCTTGCCATAAGTTCTGTTTTAAGCCCTCTGATTCGTCCATTGATCAATAGCAGCACGAACAGTTTCATTTGATATTGCCGATTCTGTTCGAGTCATAGATTTCTTGAGACTTTTCGAATTTCTGTGGGATATTCGACAGGCCATGTTTTTCTAACTCTGACTACAAACTAGGTTTCGTAGTTTTGTTCATTAAAAACTTCTTCAACAGTGAAAATTTTTTCATCTGCAAAAAAGATACTTTCATGGCAAGCCACTGGCATCTGTTGCGCCTAATTTGCTTCAAGCGCGGTTAACCAGTTGACCAACGATAGACTTTCATGTGGAGATCATCTCGCTTAGGTCTTGACATAGATCTGGTAGATATATCTATTTCCTTTGACATAATTTTCTGTTTTCTAAGGCGATTACTTCGAATGCGTTCACTAACAATTTTTATGGCTGAATTGGTTCGAAACACGCGAGCATGACCACTTCTCTTTCTGTCGGTCTCGGTTTGAAAAAAAAAAAACGGTCAATAGTGCGGTAAACTAATATTCTCGAAATATTCAGTTTTTTGAAAAGCTCATAAACTTTAGTTGCGCTTTTTCCTAGCTTTTTTTTTATCTCTTTCCTTCATTTTCCAGCTTTTCTTAATTATGCCAGTTGTTTGTTCGATTCGTTATTCTGCAAATATTTGGCGGGTCAAATGTGACTTTTAAAAATTTGTGTTATGCAATAACTGTGTCTATCCAGTATAAACTAAGTAAGCAGAGCTAGTTAACTTCAGTAGATCAAATGTTAACTAAAATACCTACTAAATACTAATAAACATTGCAAATTCAAGATAAAAATCAGCAATCGAACGCCGGTCTATCGCAGTGACCTCCATTAAAAGAAAAGTGGCAAAAATATACTCATATTTCGATATGTAAATACGCAGCTGTTGTTTGCCCAATAGTGCAACAGTGCATTGACACTAGAAAATGTGCCATCAGCTTAGCACAACCCTCCTTAAGCGCCACCCACTCGCTTTGTTTGAAGCACAAACTACACCAGCTGCTGTCTGTGTAATTGCATTTGCGGTCGACCATACACACACATACATATGAATATATGCATGCCAGTTGCTTATAACACATACATACAGCACTTTGAGAAGCACTGCAAATCTCGCACTCACACATCATGCACTCACACATACGCGCTGCAATTGCCACTTAAGTGTCCTTCTGTTGTGTTGGCATTGTTGCAATATTGCACCAACAACCAATACAAATTGTCACCTACATGCAGCAGTACACATGTACCCACTTACATATAGGTGTATAAGTTGCATGCAACGAATTTTAAAGTGCCACTACCCAGTTCGGTTGCTGCAGCGCACTCAAGTTGTTAGTTGATTTGGTAGCTATTGTCAAAATTCGGTAGGCGGCTTGAATATTTAGTGAACAACATTGCCTCAAGATATAATATGTATTTACAAATGAATATTTTATTGTATAAATTTGGTGCCACATATATATTTCTTCGATTATTTTAGTACTGCGATAAAACCCAGAGTCTTAGCGATCACTCAAATAAACACACCACTCCTCGTTACTCGTATATTTCATTTAATTATACCGTGAACAGGGTATACTAAGTTTGTCACGAAGTTTGTAACACCCAGGAGGAAACATTGGAGACCCTATCAAATACATATATAAATGATCAACGTGACGAAGTGATCCGATTTAGCCATGTCTGTCTGCATATACGCGAACCATTTGCTCAGTTTTTGAGATATAGTCGGAAATTTTGCACTCTTCTCCCCAAGACGCTGCTCATTTTCCGGAACCGATACCGGATCACTAGAACATATAGTTGCCATACAAACTAAACGCTCAAAAAGAATTATGGAAAACTATTGTATTTGACGATATACATATAATATGTTCACGATATTTGGAAGGATTTATTATCTAAGGCAATGATACAATCTCTGAAGAAATGGCTCAGAGCATACCACTGTATCATGTAGACGCCATACACACTGAAAGATGACGATAAAGTTCTTTATTTGTGAAGTGTATTATAGTTCCGTGCAGCCGAAGTTAACGTATTTTTTTTGTGTTTTCATTAGATTGGGGTAAGCTGAGAAGGATTTCGGAGAAGGAACAATTTTCATTCTCATTTCATCTTCATTCATATTTTCTATTGTACTATATTCAGGTTCTACCAACTGCAATTGAGTCACTCAATTCTATCAGAGTGACACTGTGCACCATGGCGACCATGGATTCTTGTTTGATAGAAAAAAAAACAGAACTTGCCAGCAAATTTTCTTCAAGTTAAGGGTACCAGCAATGCACATCGAATTTCCAACAAGGGCTTCGGCCACCATAGAAGTTCGAGGAAATGAATTTAAAGATTTTTCTGGTCTATTCGCTATACCTTGAGTATATTTGAGAAGGATAAGCGGAGACATCTTTATTATAGCAGATATTGTATCAGCAGTTACTACGAACAGTTCAGTTGCATAGCCAAAATTGGGTATAAACTTCTAGTTAAAGAATAATCAATAGATATGTTGTATGTATATATGAGTCCAGTAGTATTATAAAATTAAAAATGCACCTCTGTATCAACATGCTTCAACAAAAGTAGTGCTAAAGTAAATTCCTGAAGTAGTGGAAAAGTCTTTTCTTCTCCATGTGTCTGCCAGGAAGTTTGTCAATACGACTCTGTATAGTAGTGATTAAAAATGAGGTTTTGAGTTAATTCGGTCCTTCATATTCATTCTCTTTGTTTCTTTTTTATAAGATTTTGACTGAAAATATGGAAAGAAAGTGGAAAGTTTTTTTAATCTAGAGTGATGATTTCCGAATACTGTTCGCAAGATCATGGTAAAAAGTCTCAGTATTAGTTGATGCTGAATCTTTACTTTTTATGTTTTCAGGGGGCTTAACTGCCAGTAGCTATTAGCACCAGATTTGTTTACCTAAATTTTAGTTAATTATAAGACTGCTAACGGTTAACTTGACTAAACCCAAAAACGTGTGCCCACTTTTCCGGTGAATCACATGTATTGAGCTCAACACTTCATTTCTCCCCATTTCATTTCACTCCAATCAACTTCACTCGCCTCTCAATCATTGTTACTGAACTATGCACCCAATACTACAGAGCACGAAGTGGGCTTGCAAAAAAACCAACACACGCACACACAGACGCACTGACAAACAGCAAAGCGAAAGAAAACAAACAAACAACCGGCCGGTATTTGAGCACCACCGAGTTTTGCTGCTTGATATTTAGTGGAGCAGTCGCTCGCATGCCAAAACGCAGAGGCGTCGCCATTGTCGGCGGCTGCGTTGTCGCTTACGCTCACGCGCCAACGTCCAAGCACAAGCTGCTTCTGCTGCACTACAAGGAATCGCGCTTGAATGCTGATAAAGTTGAGTTGAGTAGAGCTTGGCTGAAACGGTGCGAAAGTGCGACTAACCAACGGCAGCAGCAACAACAAAAAACAAAAATGTGAAGTCAGTGTTTGCTTGTGTTTTGGTTGTTGTTGTACCCGCATCGGTGTTGGAGCGGCATTGGGGACGCTGCCGGCCGACACCGGTTCGTTGGCGTTGCTGCCGCTGCTGCTGCTACAAAGACCACTACTTTAGCTGCCGCTGCTGTCGCCTTCATTGCCGCTCGAATGCTTGCGATTCTCCAAAAACGTGTTTAGTGCTTTGTTGGCAGCGCAGAGAGGCGGTTGAATATTTTATGTTCATTTATGTGCACACACAAACATACTTACAGTCGTACATATTTATGTTTTGCGAATAGCAGGTTATTTGCGGTGTTGCTGCAAAATAAGAAAACAGCAGAAAACAAAAATTAAATGAAACAAAGTGATGTGAAGAGAGGTGAAAGAGGTCTAGAAATTTGTGGCTCGCACGAGCAGAAGCCCACTGCATTTTTGCCCAAACCGAAGAAATATGTGAAATTATTAGTTTATAAAAATTGTTTTTTTCATTTCTGTTGTTAAACGTAAATAATTATCTGTGCAAAACTTTAATAAAAAAACAAAAAAAATAATAATAATAAATAACAATAAAATAATTTAATCGTCGCATTGTGCATATTTGCAAACTAAGTGTTTAATTGTGATTTATAAATGCAATTAATTTGCGTCATTTGTTGTTTTTGAAAAGTAAATATCGCCACAACAACTATAACAACAAATTCAATAAAAAGCAAAACATTTGTAGAGCGAGAGAGCGAACGGAGGATTAGCTGTTTCCCATTTATCTGTCGGCATTTGAAAAATCAAAGTAAATATTTTATAATAAGAAAAAGTATTTATATTCATACAGTTAAGTAGCTGTAAATGTGCTAAATATACTTACATACATGATAAGAGAGGCATACGTTTTTGAGCGCTTAAAAAATAAAAAAAGCAAGAAAAAGCTGTAACTTCACTTCGGCTACACCGAAGCTATAACACCCTACACAAATACAAAAGATTCCATACAAGAACTTGAGTTCGATTGATATTTTGTATGGCAGCTATATGTTATAGTGGTCCGATCTAAAAAATTTCTTCGGAGTTTATAGCGATGTCTTAGATAATAATCTGTGCTAAATTTCGTAAAGATTCCTTGTGAAATTAAAAGTTTTCCATACAAAGGCTTTAGTTCTATCGGTCAGTTTGTATGACTATATGCTATAGTTGTGCGATATCGGCGTTTCCGACAAATGAGCAGCTTTTTGAGATAATAAGAACGTGTGCAAAATTTTAAATCCATATCTCAAAAACTGAAAGACTACTTGGTGTATATACAGACAGGCGGACGGACGGACAGATAGACAGATATGACTAAGTCGACTCATAGAGTTTCCGACGTTTTCTTCTGGGTGTTACAACCATCGTAGCAAGTTTAATATATCCTGTTCAGGGTATGAAAATATATTACAAACAAGGAAAGAAGTCGTAAGAACGGACGCAGTAGTATGGAAATATTTTTGCTTTAAAGGGCAACATTTTGAACCGACTGCACTCGTGGGTAATACATTGACCGATATCAGCTAAATCATTCGCCATACACACGAACAGGTAGTAATCACTGGTTGCCAGAGTTAAACTATAAGGTTGCATAAGAGATTCCCAGCCAGTCTCTCGGAGCTTCTGACGAGTTACTATTGATGTTGTGGCCTATCGTTGCCCTGACCGAAGATAATTCCTCTCCTATTGACCAAAGCTGACCGCTTGTGGGAGATTGTTTCCTTCAGACGATCCAACTGTTGACAGTACAGATCCGAATTAAGAGTTTGACCGTAAGGGTTCGTAAAGTTCGCATACGACTGTTTTCGGTTTTAAAGAGATTCAAACTGATGTTCTACTAGTAGTTATCGGGCTACACGATTATTTTGTTAAACATGTTTTTTACGGGTGGACAGTGTTACGCTATATCTCCAAAGCCATATGAGTGCCTACTGTATGACCCTTGTAGGTTAACTGAACGGTTTCAAACATTACTTTTATAAGTGAGGTGGACTCGGTTGTCAACCGTTGTATGATGAAATGGCAATACAAAATATTATCTCTGAGTATGAGATTGCAAGAAATGTGCAGAAATAGACGAGGAAGCCACGTACTAGGTTGATAAGCTATGTGTTGCTACAGAAATAATCATAAGCCTTTAGGAAGCTACATAACTTTCTTTTAAGAATCAGATAAATTCATTTACAAATAGTTAAAGTGATCTAATAATAGGGATGCCATAAAAAGGTTATAATGGTATATATGCATTTCTAATACATACAAACTTATAGTAAAAGTAATTTGAGATATGAATATATCAACTCCCGCGTCATCTGTTGGGCATAATTTTAGATTGAATGCTTTAGTTAATGTTTTAAGTATGAGATCCACTTATAAACTATCGGCAAAATAAATAAAATATTATTTAAAAATTTTAAAGAATATTTCTACACTAGCGCCACCTACCGAATCGAAATTTGGTCCGAATATTTTTATATGAGAAGTTCGTATGATTGACAGAGTATGGTCATATTTTTGAATATAACTCCGGTTCTACATTTAGTATCGCAAAAAGATTAGTTTAGCGCACTCTTGGAACACCATCTGAGATATTAATTAATTTTTCTGTACCATAAAATTTTCCACAAAATTTCTTATTCATAAAGATATTATTATTTTAAAATTCAAAATTCGTTTTTTAACTCTAGATCATTCTAGATATTTTTACGTACCATTGAATAAAAAATATATTAATTATTGTTAATTTATTTACTTAAATTAACAACTAATTAATGATTAAGTTTCAAAGCAAAGGCAATTATTTACTCAAGCAATTTGTACCTTTTAAATCCCTATTAGCGAGTAATTTAGAAAAGTCTATACGAAATGCTACTCTTTACACTCTCTTTTTTAGTATACTTGTAGTTCAATGTGAATGCCCTAATGTTGAAGTTTTCTGATTCAAGTGGATGTTAATAATTTATATAAACAAACGTTCATTCATAATTTATTATTTACATGCATATATTCATATATACTTATCTATATACATATGTAAATTCATATGTGTATTTATATAGTTGTTGGTATATATAATTTTTTATTTATTTGTAAAAAATTATTTTGCTGGTTTGCGTGTTTTTGATTGGTGCTAACTGTCGCTGACGTTACTCTCTATTAACGACAGTATCTACGGTATACTATGCATGCTAATTCCAAGCAGTGAATCATGACCACTTCGCATCTTCTTAGTGCTGAAAGATCTGAACAGCAAATACGAGTAAATTGCTAAATCGGATTCATAATAAAAAAACTTAATAAAAATAAGTAATGAATTGTGGCGACTTTGGTGTTACCAAGTTAGCGCCTCTACTATTAGCACCTTGACACCACTGCCGTTGTCATGCTGACTCTTTGTTTTTTTTTTTGATTTAACTCTTCGTCTTGCTATTCGGTATGAACAGCTGCGGTCAACAATATCAGTCTAGCCTGATTTGTATACCCTAAGCAAGGTATATTAAGATTAAAATCCAGTAGTCCTTGTAAGGAAAACTGTTATATTTGACGATATATCTCCACGAAATCCGGCATGGATAGTTGCTCAAGGCAACATTGCAGTCTCCAAAAAAAATTTATTCGATCGGTTTGTTATTACATATTGCTGCCATACAAACCGTACTCTCAAAATCAAATTTTTGTATGGAAACTATCTTATTTGTGAAGGGTATTATAGCTGCGGCACAGTAGAAGTTTACGTTTTTTTTTGTGTTTCTCGTTTGCCTTAATTCTCTGAATTACTATTGCTTCTTGCATTTTATGATTCTTTAAACCACTGTTTGCCTTCAAATTTACAATTTATGCAATAATGCACCTTCTAGTCTTCTCTTCGGTACGTGATTTTATGCTCTACTTTCCATACACATAAACAGTTTTGTCTTTGCAATGCCGTTTTGTCAGCACTGAGCGATGCCAAGTCACAAATTCCATATACATATATATGTTACAAATATTTTTTATATACGTGTTTATTTCTTATTCGTTTTTGCAACCTAATCCTCTCTTTTGCACTTCAACCGCCTCTTCGTTTCATACTCGCATCTAAATCTATCAATAGTTTCTTATACCCAATGACGCCATTCTCACTCTTACTAGACTTTCCTCTCGCTCTTTGCTTTCTGGCTGCCTGAAGAAAGTGCTTTGCTCTTTAACTCTTGATCCCTAATGTGTTTCATGACATTCGCATATTAGTATTCCCGTTGTAATTTATCATTTGTGTGAAATTTCACCGCCTACCCACTTAGCGATCAGCTGTTTGGTGATCTTGCGAAAGCAGGTCATATATATACACGCACACCCGTTTATACCCGTCGTTGCTGCTAGTAAGTGCCATAATCAGCGTTGGCTTCACTCTCGTAGACCGACTTACGTTTTTCTTTAACATTCGTCATATTTACATGATTGCTCTGTCGCTCATTCTGTGACATTTGCCGTCTTAGGGCTAGACACTTCACTTGCTTCATGGATCTGCTTGCTGCCACTCAGCACACCATTGTACTCACATGAGTTCTCAGTCTCCTAAAAGTGGTCGGAGTGCCTTTCTCGTGCTTCTTTTCTGTGTTTTGTGATTCTTCAACCTTTGCATTGTGCTATTTTTAGACACTGATTTCTTTGCTTTACTAAAGTACTTATGTACTTGTGCTTTAATTAACCATATATTTAATTTAAAATGGACACAAATTTTCCGAGTTGTTGTTTGTAATGTCTTTCAGTCTGTCGTCTTATCGCTGCGAAACATTTCCAGTTATATGTGTTGTTTGAGTGCGAATACAGTTGCGTTCAAGAAAGTTGTACTTAGGAAGTGGCCGAAGTTTTGAAATGATAATTGTAAACTATTAATTTATGTATAAATCGAGCCGCTTTTATATTGATCAAAAAAGATCGAAATTTATTACAATACAGGAAAAACTAACTCACCGATCCACTTCTAAGACTTTGGTTGATTTTTTGAAAATACTTGTTTTGGCCTATAAATAGTGTTTTCCTAGCTCATTTGTTGCTTCCTTCTCCCAATAAGTTCTCTTAAAGTTCTTAAAATATGGTCATGTACGTCTGCTTTCTCTGATTTTCTTTTTTGAGGCGATCTAGTTCGTTAACTACAATTACTGAATTTGTCCAATAACTGAAAATAATTCAGTCAATTATTTTGCGACCTCTACTGGACGTCATTTTTGCAAAAGATTCGGGTCTTTTGATCCGAGACTAGTATTGACAGGCTTTAAAAACAAAGCATTTACCAAAATGGTTGAGTCAATCTATAAGAAATGTTGGGATCCCTTTCTGATGCCGTCCCCAAAATTTTCAAGCACAGTTTCTTTATCTTTTTCGATGCTATCTTCTACAAGAGAGGTGGATGGACGATTCGCATGAGACAAGTTTTCGATGAAATCACGACCTTTACCAAAACACTTCTGCAACATTTTCAACTATTTCGTAGCCGAGATTTCATTCGAAAAATCGCTAAAAATCGTAATCGCGTCATAAGCAAATACTTGCCAAACAGACACTAACGGATATTTAGAGATTGAAATTCACACGATCCTAAAAAACAGTGTACCAATCGAGAAACAAATTTTTATCAATTCGTTTCGCGCGCGCAGTTTAAATGAACAACTCCGGGTCAAATTTGATCATATGGTATATTTTCTTGAAACCAATTATTATATGCTAAGTGTGTGCTTATACGAGTAGTTATGTGATACGTTCGCATGACTACTGGCTTGTTTCCAGATATTTTTTTTTTATTTGGCATACTCACTTTTAGTTACCGGTGTCTCTTTGTTTAGGTTTGTTTTTGTATTCGTTTCCAAATTTAGTGAGCGTCTGACAATTTTCTCTTGTGCCAAATTTGAAAGTTTATTAAACTTTGCCTCTGCCAACAGAAACCGCTATCAGCGTATGCTCACACATTACTGCCCGGATTATTTGTACTCTCATGTTACTTTTGTAGGTTTGACATTCTGCTAGGAGCGATTATAGTATGTGCACTACCTTTTGGAAATTGTTTAAACTTTCGATGACAAAACTCTTTGAATGTCGCTATAATCTCAAGAAAACTTTTCAGCCGTTTGGAGAGCAGTACGTATTTTGAAAATGTCCCTCTTTGAAATTGAAAATATTTGATAATTTGACAAAATAGTAGAAGCTGTTCCAAGAAGTTAAGGTTGATTTAGAAAAATTATAAAAAATTTTAATTTGTTTATATACAAATGCATATATTCACATCCTCTTGTGCTTCATAATTAATTACTCATCTCCATGGACCAGCAGCTAAGAAAGTGTTGCTCTCACTTTGTTTACCACTAATCTCAAAAGTTAATTTAATTAAAAAATAAAAGCAAAACAACATTTCGAAAAAGATAAACAGCTGCAGCAGAACTGGTTTAAGCACCTGACTCCGCTGTTTAACTGTGAGCGCGCGTGTTCTTGGATGCGTTACAGCGTTGCATTTACAGTTGCAATTTAACATAAAGCATTGTAAAGCAAATGTTCAGTAAATAAGTGGAAATGAAATGTAAATAAAATTAAAAATTCACACTCGCATTCGTGCACACCCACCGAGTGCAATAATTTAACGACTCCAGGAAATTAAACGCGGCAAGCAAACAGACCAAAACTGCACGCTGTTGTAGGTGCTTATTATTAGGGTGCGAGAATTTATTGTTGAATTTATTTTTATTGTACAGTAAGAATTACGTAAGAAAATTGATACCACAGTAGATTATCAGCATAGTCGTAAACATATGTATTAAATATTATATTTTATATAAAAATTATATAATCGTTATACTATTTCTGGTTATTAGCAAAAAAAAAAAATAAATTACATTAAGGGGTTATATCTATCTACTTGCAAATCAGAAGAAACGCGTTACTTTGTGAATTTTTTTTTAAAGAGGCTTTTTATTTAATGAATAAGTAAAAATAATGATAATTTACAGAATTTAATGTACTTTAATAATCGGTTATTCATTTTGAAAAATTTTAGGTTCCCTTGATCCCCTAGCTGATCCAGGAGCACCTCCTAAAAGGGATGTCTGGCAGTGATGAAGACTTTTCTCCTTAAAATTATCTCAAATCCAAAAACAACCAAAAAAACAAGCAAAAACGTTAACTTCGGTTGCACCGGAGCTATAATACCCTTTACAGAACTTTATTCCGATTGTTCAGTTTGTATGGCAGCTATATGCTACAGTGGTCCGATATTGGCCGACAAATGTATAGCATCTTGGGGAGAAAAGGACGTGTGCAAAATTTCAGATCGATAGTTTAAAAACTGAGGGAGTAGTTCGCGTATATACAGACGGACGGACATGGCTAAATCAACTCAGCTCATCATGCTGATCAATTATGTATATATCTTATAGGGTCTCCGACGTTTCCTTCAGGGTGTTACAAACTTCGTGGCAAACTTAATATACGCTGTTCAGGGCATAAAAATATTATTGCAGATGAAAATAGGTACCGAAATATATAGGACTAGTAAATATTTTGATTTTTGACAAAATAGCTGCTACCCATTTTTTTAAACAACTCCTCAGTGTGACGGAGAATGTTCCTTAATATACATATGTGCATTCGATATATTTGCAAAAAAAATCGATTTTCTGACATACAAGTAAGTTAATTTATACCTAAAATACTCTCGCTTCCTTTTCTAAAAACTACAGTATTGGCTCACGCTAATAATGCAGACTTGCATTGCATACCTGACTTTACTTTAATTTGTGCAGCAGTTTGTAAATTATGGTAATAAAACAAATAAAAACGAAAATCTTTAATTAATTTGTATTTATAACGGTTTACATTGTACATATGTGTGGAAGAAGAGTAACAACGTTCATTTTTGGTTGAAACTTTCGTGTACTTAAGTGCTTTTATTAGGCGGTAGTTAGAACCATGAAATATATTCTCCATGCGTATTTTTAATCCAATCAGAATTTTATGGTGATTTTTTTAAGTTTTTAAATATTTACCCTAGTTGTACTGGCATGAAGCAAAGCCTATACTTTCACCTAAACTTAATTTTGTCTATGGAGATTAAAGAAGTACTTTTTTTTCAAATGGGTTTTTGCTCTTTCCTCTTTGCCTAGATGTGAAATACTTACGAACCCGAAATTATTTATTTTATCGTATCATATAATATCGTTTTTTAATACAAATCTCATCGCATAATCACTTTCAAAATAGGCTCCTTTTAAACTCAGCTTGTAGCTAGTCTTCAACGCTTAATCCTACTCATACTTCAACTTCATACACTTGATTTAATGGTTGCATGACGCCGAAGTAGATTCTTCAGGTCCGAAAACAGAAAAAAGTCACAGGAAGTCAAATCTGGTGAGCTGACCCTCGTTTCGTGTTTGGCCAGAAAGTCAGTCTCAATCACGCTAGAATGTGACGGCGCATTTTGGTGTTGCAAAATCCGTGAATTTTCTACCCACAAATTCGGACTTTTGCCCACTTTTTCGATGGACTCGTCATTAACAGAGGTGCCTCACATCTATTTCATGACCTCCGAAAATACTTCTAATGTTATTATTACCTAATGAGCGTGGCCAAATGAAGTCAAGCCGAGGATCGTACCAGATATATATTGTGGCACGATTTAGCGTTTAAACTTGTCGGTAGATATCAACAACAACTAGTTTTTTTATCTCACTAATTTTATCTAGTTCTGTTAATTAAAGCATGTTTGGTTTCGATTTACGACAAATTTATACTTAGTGCTCCAAAACTTTATAAGGTTTACCTATCGAATCAATGGTTACTTTTTATGCTACTTTTCATAGTCGTCTCTTTAACATTGGCCTCTATTTTCCTATACACTCACACTTATACGTACATAAATAGATATTTATGTATCTACAAATTCTTTAATTATACGCATATTTGCACACTATTTTTAGTTTCGCACCACTTTTCATTATGTTCCTTATCGGGCTGCGTCATCCATCATAGTCTATTTATAGCGTCTATACTCGTATAGTACCACCATAATTCGTTATTGTAGCTTGTTGTTTTGAAGGCTGCACTCTCACTGGCCCTGACTTCATTTTATTATATTTGTACAAACAACTATGCCTGTCTATGTGCGTGTGTGTGTATATAGACTGTTCAAAAACTGATAACAAATAATTAAATTAATTAGTAATCACACAAGAGTATTGCCAAATTGAATATGGTATGTTTGTATGTGATCAACTTATTATCATAGTTAACATATAGAGACGTTACTGTTAATGATGTCTATACACATGTAAATATTTACTATAGTCACATATAAAATATATATTATATGTGCTCATATGTCTTCCAAATCGCAATGGAAATTACAAAATTAATATAATAAGTTTATTTATCTGCCTAAGGTAAATTTACAAACAATTTTTAACTTTCGTATGCCAAGTCTAAAAATGTTCTTTTTGATGTTATGTCATGTGGCCTATGTGACACAGCGTAACATATTCAGAAAATCATTTCACATAAATCATACATATGTCATACATATGTATGTATATTTATTTGACCATTTATCTAATTCCTTCCGAATATCTCGGTGATTATATACCGTTTTTTTAATGGCAATGGTAATTGTTTGTAAATTGCAAACGTCTAGTTGTGGTGTCATCTTTTCACTTGGATGCGAACAAACAGGTGTTTGTTGTAAATGTCAAAGTGACAGCAAGTGAAATTAAAAAAAAACCCCAACTGCAGTGTTTTCATATAGTAAAACGGAACAATAATTTGCAAAAATGCTAAAAACCGTCTTAAATTCATTTGCACAATTAAAGTTCTACTCACAAATTTATACGTGATTCAAAATTATAATTGATCTTATATTACATACATATACAATTGGTATATTCAGTACTTTAGACTTGAAAACTTCAAATTAACATTTAAAATATGTAAATTTTTACTAGACCCCAAAACACCGCTATTTTATACCCTGGACCGGGTATATAACTTTGCCATGGAGTTTGTAATACCCGGAAGGAAACGTTGGAGACCTTATAAACTGTATATACTTACATATAAATGATCAGCGTGGCGAGCTGAGTCGATTTAGCCATGTCCGCCTGTCTGTGCATTATATGCAAACTAGTACTCAGTTTTTCAAATATCGATCTGAAATTTCCCACAATTCCTTTTTTTTTTACCAAAAGAGCTCCTCAAACCGCCTCGTACAAACTGAGCGATAAAAATCAATTACTCGTATGGAAAAGCTTTATACAAGTATTTGACGAGATACCTTCACGAAATTTGGCATGGATTATTGTCCAAGGTAATGCTTCAATCTTCAGATCGAATCACTACAGCATACATCTGTATTCAACCTAATCGATCAAAATCAAGATTAAGATTTTCATAAAAGCATTATTTTCTTTATTAAGTAACCTTATTTGGACTTGAAGGTTGTTTATATCAAACAACGTGTGTAGAAAAAACTAGCAAAATGTTCTCTGTTGGATGCAATGCTGTTTTCAGATTTAATTATACTCGTACAGATATTTTTGCTAGATACTTGGACGAACTTCTCTCTTCCAATTCGTAGTCGAATCAATTCTTGATTTCATCAAAGAAATTTAGGATCATATGGACTATTGTAGAAGCTGTCAAGAGGTAGACGCAGAAGATGCAATGAAACATCTTTTATGCGCATGTAAAACTTCGTATAGGAAAATAATCGCAACTCGAGAGAACATAAGAGTGTGAGGGGATTTTAGTCCCGGTGTTTTCACAACGGTCGTCAGGCTTCTATTCTGTCTACCTACTTAAGATGATATAACTATTTAGCTGCTTTCGAACTGCTGATAGATTTTGTGAGAAGAGTTTTTCTGAAAAAAATACATTAGGTGGTTTTTAATGGCCTGGTAAGTGACAACAGCTGGGTTCGAAACGAAGTTTCCACGACAGTCGAGTCCACATAACCGGAACTGACCCCTATCTTATAAAATCATTTTGGAAGGTGTATGCTTACTTTCCCTCGTGTTTTCATCAAATATGGACCTTATTATGCAGCACAGTGTACTCTTTTTCGGCCTGGTTCATTTATAGTCTAGTTGAACACTAGCATACTTCTCATTAATTCGATTCCAATCAGCAATTTGTAGTTGTAAACTAGTTTTTTTCTAGGTACTAGTGACTTAATAACATATTCCACAACAACTACAAGCACATAATCATATAAGTGTACATCGATAACCTTCACATTCATGATTATTTATTTTTGCATTTGCGTTCATAACTTTTCCCCAACGAATGACACATTTGTCGATAGTAAATGATTTGTTCAATAAAAGTCAATATTTCACATCCTTTGCTTGTCACTAACTGCGCATAAATCATACCCATGCGCACCGTCGCAATTTTTATTCAAATTGTGGTTGTTTTTACCTCACTGAGACTGCTATTAACAGACAGTGCGTCATTTTCAATCGATAAACACTAAAAATAGCAAATTATTTTATTACAACATACACACTTTATTTGTTCAGCCATACCGTTATTTGCGTAAAGCGCCAAAGTGTGCAATCGTGTACCAGCTATTAAAGGCTTGTGGGGCAACAAGTGTCTCCACATTTACATATGTACATATGTATGTACTTAGGTTATCACCTTGATGCAAATAATGTAAGTGTGAGTGTACTTAAAAGTTCGCTTCGCTCTTTATTTATCATGTTGTGTGTTTAATTTATGCTCAAGTTGTTGTTGTTGCGTTCCTGTTACCTTTGCTGGTCAGAACGCCGAGCGACGAAAGTGTCAATTCACGAATTGACAGCTGTCATTTGGAAATATGTGATTTTTTTGTGTGGAATTATATTTGTGTGCGCATTTTATATGAAATATTTAAATATTCGGTATAACACTTACATAAGTGGAAAATTTGATTTTGTTCAAGAAGATAAAAGTCCTTGTGGAATAAATTTTTTCGTGCACAAAATTTGCTTTTATTAAAATGTAAAATATTCTTAGATTTTAGTTGTCGTTAAATTCTACTCATTACTATTGCATTTTCATAATTAAGACAAGGCCACTTTCCTTAGGGATCGAAGAGGAGAGAGAGAAAGAGGATCGTAACGACACAGCATTCGATAGGATATTGTTATGAGGCTATATTATGCCCAAGGTTCGCCAAAACATGCGTTACATTTCAACCGCCATCCCCGTATATTAATTATTAAAAAAATTATTAAAATAAAATCTGAATATCACCTATATGTTCCAATACATGTTTAGAAAATACACTGGTGAAGATATATTGATAAATATTACTTCCAAAAGATATTCAGACTTCGTATAAACAAAATAGTGGTAGAAAGCTAATCATATAGTAGGACCACGAGAAAAATGAGAAATTACACTTCGACATATTCTTCTTTACCAATATTATAATGTTACTTAGCTTGAAATACTATAAAAAAGGGTTCAGCATTAAATATTCCATTTTTTGTATGAACCGTCACAGTTTTTTTTCTCTAAATTTTCTCAATTTAGAAGGCACTCGTGGTCGAAACACAAGCTTCGTTTGAAAATCTTAACCAAAAAGCAATGTTTCTAGTGTCTCTGTTGTCAGTGTCATCTATTTTGTAATACATTTTCTTCTTCTAGCTGGGATGTTAAGACATCCGCGTGGTAACCGAAGTCATAACTGAGCGCTAAAGTCCTCGGTTTGAAATATAGAAGTAATACTTCGCTATCTGTTTATTACAGGCAAGTGAGTGGTACATGAAAACTCGAGAAAGTCTTTGGATTTGTGCTTATAATTAGAATGCAGCGCCATCTATCGGCTATATAACTGTAAAAGCTGAAAAATTCAAGTATAACGGTTAAAAAATTTTAGAGTCTACGGTTTGTATAAAGTATGTATATGAAGTCAGCGTGACAAGCTGAATCGATTTATGTCCATCTGTCTGTATACACGTGAACTAGTCCCTAAAGCTTTGAGATATAGATCTGAAATTATGCATCACATCTTTTCATCTTTATGCATTATGCATCTTTTTCAAAGTCAAGTTCTTGTATGTAAAGCTTTTGTATTCAGCGAGTATCTTCACCAAATTTGGCATGGATTATTTTCCAAGGCAGCGATACCGTCTCCGAACAAATTGTCCAGATCGGATCACTAGACTATATAGCGGTCATACAAACGATCAAAATAAAGTCCTTGTATGGAAAACTTTTGTATTTCACTAGATATTTTCACGAAATTTGGTATGAAATATTATCTAAGGCAACGGTATAATCTTCCAAGAAATTATTCAGATCGAGTCACTACAGGTATAGCGTAAGCTGCCTTACAAACTGAACGAACAAAATAATGAAAATTGTATGAAAAACTTTTTTTTATTTTAGAGCCTTGTTTTTTTTACTAAATTTCATATTCACAAAAAATCGGAAGGAATATTATATATTGTAATATTAAAATATAATATATAATAGTAATAAATTTTTTATATTAACTCCCCAGTAGCATTCCGTTATCTTTGACTATTTCCGTTTCAAAATTAATGGGAAGGAAGAATATTGGCTATATTGTGTTTTTATTCAACTTCATGATTTTCTTTTGAAGTACAGTTGTTAATATTGCTTTGTATTGTGACAGTTTGCTATCTCATTGACAATAATTGACACTGTCATTCTGGCACATAACAAGAAAAATAAAATAAACCAATTGTTAGCGCGCATTGTTGACAAAAGCTGTTGACATGCTCGGTTTATAGGTATTTTTTATAGTAGGGGGCAACTTAAAGGTGTGTATGTGTGTGTGTGTTTGTCTGATAGAGTAAGCAAATACATACATATATATATATGTATATACATAGGTAATTCTCTTTGTTTACATTTCTACTTGTGCATCAACAATTGCCCTCCATTGGCCGTCAATATCGGCTACTACAACAACTGCATATCGTTTGTCCATCCAACGGTCGGTCTCTGCTGCTTGCACTGTCATTGTTGGCAATGAAGTGTCAAAGTATTAGTTCAAAGTGCAAACTGTTTTTGTTATACTCTTGCACTATACCTAAAGAAAAATTTTCGACTTCCGTCTAAATTTATACCGCAAATATCGGGTGAATATGCGAGTTATCTTAATGAAATTAAAAAAACGTGTTTTTCTTATAACAATGTATCTTTGTATATAAACTGAATGAAATCGATTTTAAACTTGCCCTAGTCGCCCTATAACTAATAACAGGATTTTTAAACATTTGATTTGATTTTATTCCACATATTTTTGTGATAGTATGTGAAGTATCTTAATGAAGCTCAGATATCACCTTTTTCTCAGGCAATGGCCAAAATGGATAAAGGCGGTTTAACTCTACCCCTAAACAGATAATATTGCGCATACTATAGTTTAATGCCGAAAATATGTGATCTTGCTCTATGAATTACCTAAAACCTCATGTAACACATAGAATGATTTTCGTTATTCTAAAAAACCCAATACTCAATATGTAGGTTAGTATATGAGTTATATATTGTATTTATAAAATTAATTAATCGAAGGATTTTCCTCGGATTTGATTCTTGCAAGTTGCATGGATATAAAAGTTCCGGTTACACCCGATCTTAGCCGTTCCTTACTTGTTTCTTTTTTTCCATTTTTTCTTTATTTTTTTATATTTTTATTTTATTTTTTTATATTTTTTTTTTATTTTTTTTTTAATTTTTTTCTTGTTTTCCTCATTTCTTTTTTCCCTTTTTTCTTAACAAAGAAGTGTTACAGCAGGCAACAACTTGCAACCTGTCACTATGTTTGTTTATATTATTTATTTTTTTTTACTTAACTCTTGCTCTTTGTTTCTGCGTCAACTTTGCGCTGCTAAATGTGATAAAGTGGAAGTCACAAAAGTGTTGTTTTAATTTTTTATCTATTTTTTCTTCCATTATTCCATTTTTTCACTTTTTCTCGAAGTAGGTTAAGAGTGCATAGGTTGCAGGTTGGCTGACATGCAAATATCAACTGATAAATCAAAATCTATTTGTATACAATATAAATATATTACCAAGGTGAGCGGCATAGTTCCACGTTTCCATTAAAAGCGATTAAAAACGGTGTGCTACTACTTTTAATTGATTTTATGTCATTCTAAGTGTCTATGACTATGACTTGTGCTAATTCAATATTTGCCAATTAAATTAATTAAGCGCAAAAATTTCCATTTGCTGCTCTCTACCCCACGCCTTATGTGATTTTTAATACAGATACAAGCGTATATATGTATGTACACATATAAGTGTATATGTATACGAGTATTACCTGAACCATCAGCAATTTTCACATCTGATTTTTTGCTTTTCATCATCCATCTATTCAATTTCTATACACTAATTGCTTGTATTTATATATATATATATATATATTCCACTATACCCACTATATATATATTATATATATATATAATATGTTATATATGTACAGGTGTTGTCCATGGTCTCTTTGTTTGCTGGAAATTCTTTCATTACTACGACATACCTTGCTTACCACCTCAACACCTATCATGATTGATCTTTGTAATGCCGTGCTGACTGACTGACTGCCAGACTACTAATGCCTGCTCATATTTCATTATTTGATATCTTTTTTGCACACATTGCTATCCATTGATTACATCATTTATTCTTTCCATTCAAGGTCAATTATTTTGTTTCATAGAATTTCTCCCATATATATATATTTTTACATAGGTATATACATACAAGTATGTATATGTGTATAAACCTATATCGTAATTGAAAATTTTGCTCATCATGGAAAATTTTATAGATACCATTGATAGATAGCGTAAAAGGGTGGTTTCGATATCAGAATAGCAAATTATAATGATAAACAAGTAAGGAGGAGCTAAATTCGGGTGCAATCGAACATTTTATATCTCGCAATTTGCAAGGCTCAAAGCTAGGGAAATACCTTCAGGTGTTGCGTAAAAATTCAACATTTATTATTCGAAGAAGGGATGAAAGGACTACAATCATATCTGGTTTCTGAATGTGCTAATCATAGACACATTTACTTTTCACACTTGGTATTTATATTTAAGTCAACCTTGTTAGCTCAAACGAGATATATGTTAAATTTAATCGAAATAAGGCAAGAAATACCATTACCATCAATAGCGAGCATTATAAGGCGATGTTGACCAATTTTTTTCTTTCCGGAATTTGATGAAATCGACGCGACCGATCTCTATTTCCAACAAGACTGCGCGCCGCCTCATGTTTCACGTCTAAACATGGACATATTGCGTGCAAAGTTTGGCGACTCGTTAATTTCGAGAAATGGTCCAGGCAAATGGCCGCTAAAATCAGGCGACTTAACGCCTCTATATTATTTTCCCTGGGAGTATGTTAAATCACAGGTTTACGCCAGTCAATCAGCAACTCACAAGTGAATCGAAGACAACATTCAACACGCTATAGCCGAATTGCTACACCGCTCTCCTCATTTCGTTAGAATCGGTTTCGGTTTCGGCGTGACATCTGCCGCTGATTAAAATTCAGATCAAACATTCATTTCCTAGTGACAGAGCGACTTCGCAGCGGATTATAAATATGATTAGTTTTACCATCATTAGAAAGAGAATAAATCGGAGCACTGTTGCTTCTGGAGGTTAACTGCAAGACTGGGCCTATCGTTTTGTTCGCGATTGCTGCTCAACTTGGTACTTTTGCAGTTGCAGATCCTTCCAGTTAGAAATAAACACAAAATGTCCAGCGAGATCTTCGCACTCAACAAGGTTCTCCAATCGGTGTTAACGCGGTAAAAGTAAAAGTATACAGCATGATAATACTTAAATCCGTGAGCACTTATAAATACATAAAAGCTACCATATACGAGAGACATATCGTATGTAAATACATATGCCTACGTAGAGTAAATATTTACATACTCGCCATATGATAACCACTGCTGACCTGTTCATTGGCCTCGGGGTCAAATTCATTTATTATGTCTACTCTGTTATTTATCCATTGGATTTAATTTAGTCTGTGTTTGCGCTGAATTGGCGTTGTATGTCTTAATTATGTGCGACAGCATTTGATATATTCGGCAAATTTCTTCTGCAATGACTCGCAGTTCGCACGACTAACAGTAAACACAGCTGTCTGTATAAATATGTGTGGATGCGCTGCTGAAAGATGCATTGCGCTATTAATTAAGTTGAATACAGGACTAAAATTACAATGAAATTAAGTGTAAACAGAATGATGAACGTGTTTATGGAGTAATGTGAACTCCTTCTTGTAACAGTTGTCTCCAAACGTTAAAAAACTTCGACGTATGATCCATAAAATGCATGAGGTATCAGCGTAGTAGAAAGTAATTTTTCTTATTTTATATTGACTGTTTTTGTAATTTGACTTCACAATAGAACACTCAAACTTTAGTAGAGTTATCGAATCCAAACTCAGAATGACATTTGAAAATACTATTATAGATTGATACTGTTCCATTGCAATCCGCTTTTTTTCAGGTTTCGTACCAAAAATAGGTTCTTATCCACCCCCAAATCCCATTTCAAGGTTGAATACACTGATTTTCGTAGGTCTGTGCGACTTTAAGATTATGGTATAGTAGATCCACAATTTCGTCCAGTGGCAAATTTTTGCCACTAATTTTTTAACACATCCTAAGTTTTTCCTATTTGTGAGAATGTCTTCAGTTTTTATCTAATTTCTGACGCAGAAAATTCTTAAGCTAAAACATTTTAACTGTGCTGATAGCTTAAGCATTGTATCCCTAGGTGTATCCTTTTCAAGATTTAAATTAGGTTTTCTGAAAAGATCTTAGGTATGCATTTCTCATAACATCGCTCGTTCAGTTAATGGATATTTATCGAATCGTTTGCAAATTTTCAATAAATTTATCAATAATTATAAAAACTGTAAAAAAATCCATTTTCAATCTTGCAGGAACAAATAATTAACTTAATTAATTAGTTAGTAACAAATAAGTTTTTTTTTGTTCTTCTTTCATTACTACTAAAAGCTGTACTAGAAAATGGAATATTTGGCTATTCGAATAATAGTTTTGTTTATTCATTAAACTTTGTCAAAATAAAATTCAAAATTCACAACTTTTATTTCCAAATTGGCGTCACAGCCAATTTTTTTTAGAATTTGCCGTGCGAAATTTCGCACAGGTGCTCGGCGAAAGCCCGCTAGCAATAGCAATGTTTGGACAATTACCACGGGGTAAATTCACCAAAAACTGCAACACTCCGCTTACGACTATTCGCCTTTTCTACGATTGGTTTTTTGTCATTTGTCATAGAACTTTTTATTTCCCTATTTCGTACTTTCTTTTTTGGTTTCATTGGTTTTTCGCCTCTTGCCACTTTTTGTGCCAGCATTTGCCCAGTTGCCTATTTTCAATGTTTTTGCTCGTGCTCTACAGTCAGTCACGTATAGCGATGGGAAAATACAATTACCCCAATTTACTTTTGCAGCTGCAACATAAAGACAAATAGTAGAGAGCAAGAAAGCAAAAAATAGTGAGAGCAAACTCACTTCATTTATTAGAGTGCAGCGAAACTTTTGCCAATTTTTTTAAATTTTCCCTCCGATTTTCATTCTTTTTTTTTTTTGTGTTCGGTTATTACTACGGCTTTTTATCATGCTACCTGCCCTGCTGATGAACGCCGATTTCATAGTATCAACCTGTCTGTCTAATTAGTCATTCTGCTGCTGACATCGGCTAATGCAATGCTGGGCTGTGCTAGACCGAGGTCGCTCAATTACACAGCGCTGCATTCCATATGGCAATTTGCATTTGTAGTGATATTACAGCTGGCAATGACATTTGCATTTACTTAACATTATGTAATTTAACATTCAGAGCTGAAGTTTGTAACCAGCCGTTATTCCTTTGACGTCATAATTAAAATAATTGTTTTCTCTTTTCTTTTCAGGTAATAAATTCTACATTTAATTTGCTACATTTGCTAAGGTAATTTATGCAATGAATACTTTATAATATTATAATTACTTTGACATTTGTTTTATTTAAGTGACGTCTTGTCATTAGTTTTATGTAAGCGTCAGCCAAAATTGTTGCAAATTAAAAAATAAAAAATTCAAAAATCTGAAAATTTATAGCAACAAAAATAACAAACCCTCTCAATATAATTACATTAAAATATATATCTTTTTGAAATAATTCAATACATGCATACAACCTCATTATAATCCCAACTTTATTTTTTATTTTATTATAATCGTTTTCAGATTTCCCAAATCCATTTTTACATCATTATAGGTAGTTATCTAGCCCATAAATAATATTATCACTTTCTTATCTCTTCTCAATTTGCATGTGATTTACATACGAAATGAAATTACCGTTACCGTGTTATAGTCAATAGCAAACGCATTGTTTTTTCGTAGCGCTTATGTGATACAATCGGTTACCATATATGTATGTCGGTATATCGATAGAGTTGCCTGAGAAAATTTACTACAAACACGCAAAACTTTCGATTAGTTAAATTGATGGGAAAATAAATGTTTGATCACTGTAGTAAAAGGCACGCACAGTTATATGAAGATACCCTGTAGTAAAGCGGAGCGATTTTATGAAATTAGTAGCAATCTAAGATGTATACTTTTAAGAATAATTGAATTTGAAGTAAAAAAACAAATAATTTTTAAAACAAAAACGAAAAATATATTAAAAACTGAATGTAGTTATATATAGAATTGACGCTTATACGTACATAACTGTGCTTGATGGCCGAGTTTTGAATGGAGAAACTTACAAAGAAGCTGACTTGAAATGGATAGTCTTAATAAGTTAATCTTAAGGAGATTTTTGATAGAATAAATATGCTCGGTGAGTTTTTATCGACTGCCGGATAGCGATTACTTTTAGTCGTGGCACTGAACCAAAACAGATTGTAATGACATAGGATATTTTCCAAACAGTTCTTAAATGATAATATGCTATCGATGTGACAATTTTTGATTGAAAAAATACCGGGTTCAATTCGGTTAGGTAGGCCTGCCTGCCATGTGAATGCAACTAAACGTGTTGTTGTGGTTTTTTAATTATTTAATTAAAGTGTAATACTTATTTAGCTTATGAAAGGCCTGATTCATCACAAGAACTAGAATTTGGGAAAAGACACCTTGATTTTGTCCACAGCGCCCTCCTACTTCCTGAGACAGTTAATTTTCATCACCTAAAAGAAATACCAAAAAAGAATATTTTACTGTTTTAAAAAAAGGCGATTTTTGGGAGTTCAAATATATACTACCATATCAATTGTTTTACCATTTTAGGGGTATATTTTAAGAATGCACAGTAAATTTTTTTTGGAAGAAAATGAAATGATTTTCAAATTACAAGGGATCTCCAACGACGCTAAAATATTGCTGACCTACGATCTAAAAAAATCAAAAACTTACAAAAATTAAAAAAACAAAGTTGATTTTTATCCAAAATTTTGGTCTTTTTGATCAGATTTAAAATTCCGAGTAATCGCACAAGTAAATTAAAAAAAGAAACTGATGGAGCTGATTGAGCTGAGCGGCTACACTTTAGGACCCTGCAACTCAAAAAATATTGAAAATATTAATATAAAATTTTAGCATGGTATTTTTAAGGCTATAAACCATAGTTCAAAATATGCAAAAAAGAGAAAATGAATGATTTGATTATTTTCAAAATTTCACACCACTTTTTATGTCATATTCTTTTTATAAATTAGGAAGATAAAAGAAAGCTAGATATAATTTATTGTATTTCTAAAATTTAATGATTTCTTTTCTTTTTGCAACTAATTTATCTGAGTTGAGTATTATTTTCTTTGTTACAAGAAAAAAAACAGCTGAATTCTTTAGAAGTATATCACTTGTACACTAGAAACATTTTTGTTTTATCTTTACAAAACAGGCCACAACATTTTCCTACTGGGTCACTACTTACAGTACCCTGCGAACAGACTATTTACTCCATGAAGACATTTATATAAGACCATTTAACTTTAAACAAGCTTACTGCTATGATCTACTTATACAAAGAAATATTCGTATCAATATGCATTGTTTTTGTTGTTGTTTAGCCATTATTATGCCATTTCCAATGTTGCAGCTTGAAAAGTTATGCAATCGGCGGGAAATTGCATTTTTGTGGCTTTTAAGTCGAACTCGTTTTGTCGCTCACTTAAAACTAATTGCAGACATTATAAATAGTTTCAAACGTAGTGACTGCGCTGGCATCAATATTGCTTCGATAGATTTATAAACCAACACATAACAACATTTGGACTCATATATATGTATATATATTAAAGTGTGCATTTAAGTAAAATCTGAGCAATTGGGTAAGGATTGCATGTGAGGCATTGCGCTGCAAACATTTCCTGTTCGCGTGGAATGCGTGTTAAAGACTTCCTCACTCATTGCTTGTAAACACACACTTCCATACCTACATATATATGTGTGTATGCGCGTAATGTTGCTCGAATTGCGTTCAACTGTTTTTAGTTAATTTTTCTGCGCAGTGACTTCGTTTGTATGCAATGAAGTCATTGTTGAATGATTGCGGTTTCTTTCATGGTGTCTAGTTGAACGACTTCGATGGTGTTGATTGCCGATGACATGATTTAATTTCCCGTTTGCTGCGCATAACTGCAGTAGAGGCATAATTTTTGCAATGATAATGTCAGATAGTTATTTTGAAATGTTAACATACTGACATGACTACATAGAGACGTGTGTTTATATGTACTGTTTTAATTGAAAACGTTGTTCAACGAACCAGCTTTTATATCAGTTATACTATCTGATCATATTTGACCCGAACTGTCAAAAAAAAAACTTTTTTTATGTATTTTAATTTACAAACATTCATTATCGCCTTGAAAATAGGCTTCTTTTGAGCCAATACAAGCATGCCAACGCTTAATCTTATTTTCTATACATTAGTTATAAGCCTCGGTCGGTATGGCCTTGAGTGCCATCAGCGAATGTTGGTGTTTTCGCTTTCCGCTTTCCGCTTTCCAAAGATTAGCCGTAATGTGTTAAGTCGATCCATAAGTTATGTTGAGATTCTCTGTTATCACTCTGATGTCAACACGACGATTTTTTAGCACTTCTTCTTTAACTTTTTCTATGTTATCGTTATTAACAGAGGTCGACAGGACGACTCGCAAGAGGAACTTCACAACCTCACTAAAAAACACGACCACTCAAATTCTTGTGTTCGTAATAAAGTACTTTCTCATATGTGAACTATGTTATGTGCGGGGGGAAAATTCTCTACAAACGTAGTTCATTTTATCTTAGACTAGGGAGCCTGAACTTTTCGCCTCGTTGAATTCACTGGCTAAAGACACCATACTTCTAAACTGTTTATTTTTATATTCCGGGAACCATATATAATATCTCTCTCTTTCGCTATTTTCACGAAACCTTTGATTGAAAGAGACGACTACTCCTCCACTCAGTTAAATTAAGTGTTTGCTTAGCCCATTGTAACAAGCATTAACACCTCATTCTTAAGTTTTGCTCGCAGATCTCTAATAACCAGGGCTTTGCTTGAAACAACCACGAAAAAAAAAAAATTGCAAGGTAAGCCAAGGACAGTATTAAAATGCAAAAGCCAACATGACCTGCACATCGAAGAAACACCTAAAAAATGTATAAAAAGTATTGGCGGAAATTCCATGAAACACGTGGAAAATCACAGCATGCTGGTGCGAAAAAGTACGTGAGTTTATTAAGCGCCGTTGCTATGCAATTAAAGCAAAGCAAAGTTAATTAAATAGAGTGAAACATGCTGCGCGATTTATGAAAATATTAAACAAAAAACGAAGCATCTCGAAAAGCCCCTGCGTGTATGCTAACATAGCGACTACGTCCGTTGCATATGTACAGGCGCTTAAGCGCTTATATTGACATTGTCATGCGTTTTTCGCATAAATTCCATTTTTTTTTTCAATATCATTTTCACTGCATTGCATTTTTCTCTCTGGCTTTTATCATTGGCATCCGGACGATTTGACTTTTATGCTTCTCGTTAACTGCCATTCTTCCTAGTTCATGCATTCTGCTTGAGCTTTTTTTTATTTTCACCTTTCCTTTTATTTTTAACTTTTCTTTTATTGCCATGTTCATTTTTTACTAAGCCCAGCTGAGCTAAGCTTTGAGTTTTTGTACTAAGGCGAGTATTTGCATTTGCATTAGTGCGCCGGGGCACTTCATGCGCTTAGGCATTGAAGTGAAATTTCCGGGAATACAACACAAAGCTCCCACACACTTCAAATGCTAGCTCTCGGATGTTAGATCCACTTTTATGTTGGTGCATGATTTTTATTTTATGCATCGATATACAGTTTCAACTTAAAATATTAGTAGTGCATTCTCATAAAAAGTGTAAACGCCTCATACTGTTGCCATGATTTTAATTCAACGCTGAGCGCATGTGTCAAGCATAAATTCTATTTCCTGCTAGTAAACTAAGTATTTTCTTCGAATAATTAAAAGCTTGTTTTCATAAGTTTTGAACTTGACTTCATAACGGCTTTGAAACGCTTTTTGTTTGCTTCATATTGATTGAATAAAATTTTGCAACCAAAGTACAAACATATATGTATAAGCCCTTCATTCACAAGTGTGTAAATTACAGTGACAGGTCAGTGAGTAGGCCACATTATTAGCACCGAGTCCAAGAATTTTCGAAACACCCGTGGATTCCATAACCTCAATCACTCCGATAATAGCATATAATAATCGCGTCTAGATGAGACTGGATAAGTGAGAATTTTCAATTCGAAAGCTTTTCGGTGCTTTTTTCTTCAAAAGTAAAGCTTTGAAGCATCTACGCTGAGTGCTGTGGACGTATACTGAATAGTACTAGTTTAGCCTTGACATTGTTCTAATGAAACCAAACATTTTCCAGAAAAAATGCTACCAGAAAGATACTTTCTTCGTTATACATATGGAGCCAAAGCTTTTGCTGAATGTTCCCTGCTTTCTTCACGAATTATGTCACAAATTTGTATCGTAAATTTTTGGAACTTCTGATCTGTCAAACTGCCCTGCTATTTCCAATAGTTCTCACTGTGTGCGCCTGTCACGCGCTGCTTGCTGTCGTCGTCTATGGTAAACCCGCCCTTGCTAGACCCTCTTTTCCCTGTAAATTCTCTGCTTTACTTTGGTGCTCGTGTATGCTGGTTGTGATGCCAAATTCTGCAGGCCAAGTTATTGTGGTTTCATGTAAAATGAGGGCCATTGTGTCGCTTGCACTTTGTTCTCGAATTTCCATGCTGTTTTTAGTGTTAAATTGTTTTTTTTTTCTTATTATTCTTACTCCCTCGTTGCTTTGTATAAGTAATAATAAATGTAAGCTTCGACCTTAATCCACTTTTCTTCGTTTTTTCATATTTGATTTTACAGTAATGATTACATGGAAACTTAAGTGCTTCATTTTTTGTTGTAATAATATAGTTTACTTATCAATGAAAGTTAATTTTTAAATAAATAAAAAATATTTTTACACAAATGAACCGAAAGTCTCTGGAAAATATTTCTAGGTTTAATTAAATGTTTATTTTTTTTTGTGCTAGATTGGTACAACCTTTTTTTATGTTCCTATGAAGTTTGATATCCAAATGTCAAATAGTGTGAGTTTGACAGCTATTTGTTTACAATGCGAAAATTTTTCTGGCATTTTTTGTCATGGTAAAGAATTTAACAACGAATCTGTTTAAATTTGTTTGTTTCAAATGGAATAATGTTTACGGAATCATTGAAAATGTTGCAGAAGTATTTTGTCGAGTCTACTTTATCGCGAACACAAGTATTTGAGTGGCACAAAGCATTCAGTGACGGTCGTGCAGTCATCGAAAAATTGATTCATGTGAGTCGTCTGTTAAAGACGAAAACCTTAAGCAAATAGTGCTTGAGAAGCGTTGTGTTGGCATCAAAAAGATATCGGAGAACCTCAACATATTTTATGAAACGACTCAATACATTTTAGTTAATGTTTTGGGTATGAAGTGGGTAAATGCTAGACTAGTACTAGATAGATAGTGATTGAGGTATGCACCGCGACCTATGGTCTATTGTGCCCTTAGACTAGTACTAAAAGAGCTGAAACCCTCTATTAATCAAACGCATCATTACTGGTGATGAGACGTGGGTTTAAAATGTTGAAACTGTCCAACACGCTAGGGAATGGGGCTCCAAAATTGTGCTGAAACCGAAAAAGCTAAAATTGGATTGTTCAGAGTGAGGAAAGTACTTTTTGAAGCCAAAGTTCTTTGAAACATCTTTCGCACCATTATTAGAAAAGATAATCCTAAAATTTATATTGTTCATTATTCATTAACATATTTCTTCCAAAATTTGGTCCCGGAAATCAATATGCCACATGATTAAATATAATATAAACTGATAGGAGTTTAAAAGCTTGTTCGTTTGCAAAATCGCGATGAAAAATATGTTACTTCTTCTATAATCAATAAAAATTGCAAATGACCAAATATTTCTAATTTTCGGGAAAACACTGAAGGCCTGTTGTTCAAAAACATATGCGACAATATATCAATTTGAAGGCAAAACAGTTACAAAAAACACTAAAAAATATATAAATATATTTATTTGTATTATTTTTTTTTTTTTTTTGTATTATATAATACATTTTTCTTCAATGTCACACGCAACCATATTTGGGCCCGGAATTCTTCCTTTATGCATAATGAACATATTTCATTTCAACATATATCCAACAACTCAAAACATTTAACAACCAAATATGTGAGTATGTATGTTTATAGAGGCATTGCATAATAATTTTTTTACAATAATCTCAGTGACCATGAATCACTGTCAAGCATGTCTTTTGCACCTTATTACGCCAGCGACTTAAGTGCCACTTAGCAAGAATAAAAATAAAAAAAATCTTTTTACTTGACTTTAATCCGCCGCCACCCACGCGCATGTGCAACAAGCGGCCAGCGAACAAAAGCAGCGAGGCAACGAGTCGACCTTTACGAATTTTATTTTGCAAGCAACACTTACGCCATATACGGCAAACTCAAATTAGTGCAAAATTTGATGCCAGCCAAGCGGCTAACGGGCCAACGGACCGATTACACGGCTAATAAGAGAGTCGGGAGCCGAGCGCCGCAACAGGAGCGCAGAGAAAGAGGCGGTCATGCGAGCCGCCAAATTAAGTTAACTACGTTGAGTGTGTGTGAGTGTTTACGAGAGCTTACTATATTGTAAACCTGTATGTATATAACTGAATATATGTAAATATTAATATTTTAATATTATGTGTAAATATGTATGCGCTTGTTTGTAAATTTTGCAATGTTTATAATTTGCCTTCAAAAATTTACTGCCGTAAAATTTTTATGTGGGTGTGTGTTTGTGTGGGCAACGGAACTTCCGGCCTAAACGCCCGACAGCAACGAAAATTCGCAAAATCAATCTACAAATATGTACATATGTATGCATATATACACATGCATACCTACAATGCATACACACACATATGCGCATATTTGGCAAATTTGCGAATTTACACTTTGTGGCAAAGGCAAGCAAATTTTGCGTTACCCAAAATGTTCAATTAATTGAAATAGTTTCGCTTTATCTTCTTATTTGCTCATATTTGGGCATGTTTGGGTTCCTGCTGCTGCCACAGCGACTTGCTGATATCCATATATGTTTTATGGATATATTAGGTTGTGTTTGTGTAAGCAGGAAGCAGCAGTTGCTGGCAAATATTATGTGTTATTAAATTATTTAATCAATTTTAGAGATTATAATTATTTTAATATCAAAAATTCCCCGAGATTAACGAGCAGATATTTTTACATATTTATTTGCTGTGTAAATATTTTGATTACTATTATATATGAAGGAAAATATTAAACATGGAATTTTTATGATGCAATGCCTTAAGCTATGCATATATAGAAAGGAGGTCTAACAAAACTTTGAATTATGATAGCTTTTTGCTGCTGGAAACTATATCGGAAAGAATGTCTCATATCTCTTCTACAGCTGATTAAATTTAATTCGTACTGATCCTATCATATCTCTTCTCGCTTTCTCTCTACGGGAATGGGGTACTTCTTAAATGCCATCTAATGAAATCAATAAGTTAACGAGCAATCTTATCTCAACTAAAAATCATAATTCGGATCAGCTTTGATTTGTTATGAAAAAGTCTTATCACTTTAATTAACCCTTAGTAGTCCGCAAAAAATTCAAACGTGGTATAAATGGAATTAGGTTTTCCTGTTATAGCTCTCTTTCATTATTTTAGCTCACTACTTGGTAGTAGTTGCCCCGGAAATGCTGTGTCTAACACTATTTATTTTCTTGACCAATCGAACGTGATAAAATAAATACTTGTTTGGAGACTTCCGCTTTGACTATATATAGCTATAAGGTTATAAATTAAAAGAGCTTGTTGCTTTCCGTATTCTTCCTGCTTCTAGATTCTTTTCTAGGGGAGCAGCTTTCTTCCAGGTTTTTATTGTTGTTGTTGTTGCTATTGTAGCGGCAGTAAACATCACATAAGTAATTTGGAGGAATGCTGTCGAATTGACAGCCCTTCGCCGAATAAAAATTCGTGTTCGTTCCGGTTTCGTAGACTCGACCGTCGGGAAAACAGTTTTTCTTCATAGTCATCGGTCTCGAACGTTCATATTTTGGATTAACTAGCGATTTGCTACATTTACGATACATTGTCTCTATATAATATAATACTGTAATGTATTATAGCGGTATCCGAGCATTGGTTAAGTTTTCCACTGCTACGCCGACTTAAGTCGCCAACTTGGAAAGCAGTCATGGTTTTTAAAACATGAAAGCGACAGATGTAAGCGGCAGTGTAGAAAATCCCGGACATATACATATGTATGTACATACATACATGCACTGGCAATTTGTGAATACACATTGTGGCATAGCGGTTTAAAAACCAAATTAATAAATAACAAGAAAAAACGTTAACTTCGGTTGCAACGAAGCTATAATACCCTTCACAAATACAAAAGGTGCCTTACAAGCACTTCATTCCGATCGTTTAGTTAATATGGCAACTATAAAATATAGTGATCTGATCTGAACAATTTATTCGGAGATTACATTGTTGCCTTAGAAAATAACTCATGGCAAATTTCGTGGAGATATCTCATCAATTGAAAAAATTTGGCATACAAGAACTTGATTCCGATTGTTCAGTTTGTATAACAGCTATATTTTATAGTGGTCCGATAGCGGTCGCTTCGACAAATGAGCAGCTTCTTAGTGAGGAAAGGAAAAGTGTAAAATTTCAGATCGATGGCTTGAAAACTGTGGAACTTGTTCGTATAAATAGACAGATTAACAGACAGACGGACATGGCCAAATCAACTCAGCCTATCATGCTGATCATTTATGAATATATTTTCTAGTGTCTTCGACGTTTCCTTCTGGGTGTTACAAACTTCGTGACTTAAACTTAATATACGCTGTTCAGGGTATAAAAAGTAAAAGACAAAACTACCGTGGAAATTTTGACTGCAAGCGCCACGCATCATTTTTGTACGTAGAAGCAATAACAACAACAAAAATGCATTCATATTTGTGCTACATTTCGCGTGCGTAGCGTTTCGCCAAGGCGTTTACGTTTTTTTTTTTTTGTTGCTGTTGCAGGTAAAAGTAGGTTGCATTTAACTAATGCCAGGTTAAATACACCTTTTTGTTGTTGCCCGTTTGTTGCACTTTGCGTGCATACATTGCCATTAACTTTTTATATGCGCATAAGCTATGGCCTTTGTTGTTGCTGTTATTGTGTTTTGCTGCATTTACACAAATTTGGTTTTATTGTTGTTGTTGGCAATAAAACGCCATCATCATATTATTCGATTGTGTGTAAAAACCGAAATCAACAAAACAACAGCAACAGCAACAAAAATAACAACCAACCGCACCTAATCTACTTTTGCAAAAGAGCACGCTGTCTTTGCTTGCCACCTCTGCAGTGCCGCGCGCAACTGTCGGGGTCGGTGTGTGTGACGTGGCAAATATGCTTGGGTAGGTGTAAACCCACATAAATGTTTGCGAATTTCCACCGCACAAGTGCCGTTATCGCAATGCAAAGCTGTCATACTCGCAAATCAGCAATTTCTATTGTGTGTTTCCATACTCATGTTTGTATGTGTGCATGTGTGTGTGTGTTGTACGCAGTAAGTGCAAGTGTCTATAGACTCGCGCGAAATCGTAAGCCCCAAGCCCTTGACAGCAGTGTCAGTAGCAGCTTACATACACACACACACACTTCCACATGTGTGCAAATCTTTTATCCACCCATACACATATGTATGTATCTGCATACATATATTTTCTCCCATGCGACAATTCTCTAGTGCATTTCAATGTTTCCAAACGATAATGGCATTAATGCCACCAAAGCGATTTGCTTAAGTGAAAAAGAATCATAATAATGTATAAATTGCACTGTTGCAAAGAGTTTTCGCCTCTTAATGCGATTGACTATGCATTTATGTATTAGGGTGGCCCACTTTATGTTATAGAATTTATAAAGATAATTAAATTGTTATTATTCAAGATTTTAGACGGAGTGTTACTCTCTCGTGCGCCTTCTTCAATTTAATGCTATAAATCTAAAATAACGAAGGACTGTCTTTGTATTTTCCGAACCAACCATACATAAATTCCAACAATCGTAGCCTGAAGATCAAGCGCAGAATAATTCCTGCTTTGCGATCGATAAGCAATTGAGCAGCAGATCCCTCTCTCGGCGAACAAAAATGTCTCTCTTTAAGTCTCTCATCAGTCCCGTCCTATTTTACGTCGCATTAACATGGACGATGACTAGCCGAGATGAGAAAGCACTTGGTGCATTCGAGAGAACTGCTCTCTGCAAGGTCTTTGGAGCCGTTCGCGGAGCGATTAGTATTAAAGTAGATGAAACCTCGAACTGTATGAGCTCTACGGCGACATGATCTTTATAGTTAAACATATCCTTCGCATGGAAGTTGATACTCTAGCGAAAAGCTTCTGCAATTCGGGACCCATGGGTGGGAAGCAAGGGCGTCCAAGTATCTAATGGCGTAATAGCGGCCTGTCTTTATTTGGGATGTACAACTGACGTGAAGAAGAAGAAGTTATTATAGGATGCTTAACCAACTAGAGTTCATAGTTTTGATTTCATATTTCAGAAGATTTTTATTTCCTTACAGTCAATGCCAGCTTTCAGCACTTTTGCTTTGTTTCAATCAGAAGGTTATGTCTTCATGTCAGATCTTCAAAGTTTTCAAATGCCAAATGTAGGCTACATCTATGTGTTGAATATAGATGGGCGGTAGCTGTTGTTACAACCAAAAAATGTTGCCTACATTCAGGCGAATTGTCAAAAAAGTTTAGTTGTTTCTTCACAGACGATTCCCGTTGCAAAAACACATTATCGGTACCTAATAGTTCTTCAATAAACTGTACCGAATATTCAGGCGAATGCATAATAAAGTCAAGAATCGACTTAGACTGACAAAGAAAACTACATTTTTTTACGTATTTTAATACAATCGCTTTCAAAATAAGCTCCTGAGAAAATATGAGCAAGCATATCCTATAACGAAAGTATAAAGTGAATCAAAGATTCATTATCATTTGTGCTTGTAGCGGCGTTTTAACATCTACGACATGGTCGAGGTAGAGTAGTACTAAATGTAAGAGCCGGATTAAATTTTGAAGCATTAGAAACAGGTGGATGCACAGGATGCAATAAAGAAGCGCATGAAGACATTATTGGTCTAAATATGAATGAATATTCTTTATGAAATATTTTTGTCATGATTAAAAAGCGGTATATTGCCATATTACAGAACCTTTTTCTCCAACGCCAATTCAATTTTAACGGTTTTATTATATTTATTACATATCGTGCTTTCAGCTAGGTTCAGAAGAGATGAATTCTTTAAAGGGTTTCTATACACTTAGAAGACAGAAAATATGCGTTTATTTTTGTAAATTTCTTTTCAACAAACATTTATTTTATTTAATAAGTAAATAAAAAAGATGTTATTAATAGAAATTAATGTACTTTAATAGTCAGCGATGCATTTTTAAAAATGTTGGATTCTCTTAATTCCGTAGCCGATCTCCAGGAGGACCTCCGAAAAAAGGTGTCTGGTGGTGAGGAAGATGACTTTTCTTTAAATTTTTAGAAATCCAAAAAGAGAGTTTGGTATTAGAAATTTATAATTATTGTAATAGACGACTAATACAATCGAAGGACTAGTAAATTTTCTTGAATTTTTTTGAATTTTCGATAAATGACGGATTCCCAAAAAAAAAAAATAATTTTTTGTTGTTTTTACACAGAGTGGCATAAAAAATCGGTTTTGTCAAAAATCTTATTTCTTCGATCATTAGCTGACAAATATATCTAAGATGGTCGTGTTATTCCAGCCTATTGGTGCAGTCGTTGCGGAGGACTCTGAAAATAGCCTATTGAGAAACAACGGCTTAACATTTTTGGAAGCCGATTACATAAAATTAAAACATTCTTATAAAATCCGCTCATATATCCGTAACTATATGCCGGATCATCTTCAAATTTTCGGATAATATACTCAATGACACGACATTCAATATACATACATTTATGCAAAAACAAAAATTGATATTTTGAAAACTCTCGTATAATATACATATTTAGGCAAAACTGTCACCAAAACCTCAATGTGAATTCAGCGCACGTCCACTGGCACTTACGTCTATCTAAGCGCAGCCTCAACAAAGCAGCACTGGCATTGCGGCTTTCCACCGTAGCGACGCTGCACTGCAATTGTCAATGCCGTTCGAAGTCGCAATGACACACAGCGAGTATCGGATCCTACGGAGACTTCATACGTCAGTGCTATGGACCATATATATACATATATATGTTTGTATGTATGTGAGAATGTAAAATCAATCAGTTAGTCAGCTAGACTGCTAGTCAATCGCTTGGCTGACTACCAGCAACAAAGACATTTTTCTGCATTATTGCGAAAATATGTAAATTTGTCGTTCGATAGCCAAAGTGCATACGTCAAAGTGACATTAATATGCGGCACATGCAGCCAGCATTCACATACACACACACTACCAAACACAAAAGCGCATAATTGGTATTGCTACGTGCATTCAATTTGATTCTGATCATTTATGACTGGAAAATTTAATGTGGTAAAAATAATAATTGCAGAAAAAAAAAATTTTCAATAAAGATTTGCAAATATTAGCCACAATAATCGCCATTTATTTTGTATTCACATAACTAATTTTGTATGCAACGTTGTCACTGTCCGTGGGTTTGGTATTGACACGCCCCACCGGTTGTGTTGGTAATTACTCTTCGTTCGGAGAATTTGCGGAACAATTATGCGAAGCAAGCCAATCAAATAAAATATGCATTATTTATTCAAAGAAAATATTGACCAAGGTTCTAAAGCTCTATTTCATATACTTGTATTATATTATATGCGAAGCTTGTTGCTTTCGTTGTTCGGAACACTAGCATATTTCATAAGGAATATCTTTATTTTTGAAAGGTACTACAAGTACAGCTTCGGTGCATCGAAGTTGGGTATTTGAGTATTTGAGAATATTCTCCAAAATATGAAGTTCATCCGGCAAATAATTTCAGAGATATGAGGATATTTATAAGACTTTTTTAACTTGGTGTAATCGGCTCTAAAATCTGAGAGAAACTTGAGATAATTTTAAACAAAAAAATCTTACCGCCAGATACCGCTCGGAGGCCCTCTTGAAAATCGGCTACGGGATCGGGGAAATCCAAAATTTTTCAAAATTAATCACCAATTGTTAAAGTATATTAAATTTTGAAAATATGCAATATTTTTATTTATAAAATAAAATGCCTCTTCAAAAAAATTCACCGAAAAAAACGCGATTTTTCTGACTTATAAGTGGTTATAACTTCCTAAAAAAGGGCAACTTTCTGTTGTACTCCATCTAGGTAACATCTTTTTAAGAAAGTTGTACGTTTTCATATAAATTCTCTGGTTTGGATAAAGATGGATGGGCGATGAGTGTGGTAATCTTAGACATAATCATCATATTACTCTTCCCATTAAGTACTTATTTGAAGCATATTGGTCTCCCACCGCTTTCCCAAAAACAATACTTAGATGTCGTCTAAGATTTTCTAATATATGGTATAGAAGCAAAGACGATAAGACTAAGACTAGCTCGTGTCATTCAAATTAATGCAGACTCTCCAGCACAGAAAAACGTTATCAGTTGGTAGTAGCAGAGTAGAAAACTGCATTTGGAAGACCTGAGTAGTATTGAATATGAGTAACTTAGAGGGTATGATTGGCCTGTTCAAAATCGCTTAGGCGATTACAGCACCACATAAGTATGTGAAAAAGAAGAAGAAGACTAATCTGCACCGACCAACTAAGCAAATATTTAACGGAAATGATTCATATATTATAAAATTTATGTAAATATTTACAGCAATTACTTACAAAACAAATCATGAATTTAATTGATCGCAAACGAGCGAAGTAATTATGTGAAAATAAACAAAATTCAACAACGGAAGGAATATTAAGCTTTAAAATTGCAATATATTGTGCAATAATCACCAAACGACATAACAACAACAGCAACAAGTACGTATGTATGTAAAAGCGGCAAACACCTCGCGCCAAACTAATTACAGCAGCAAGAAGAAATCAGCGCCTGCCATCAGCGTGTTGTCCATTAAAGCCAATAAATAAATTTAAGCAATTCTCATAGCGATTCGATCGCGAGCGGCCGCCGCCACAAATTCCCATCAAAAGTTCAAGCAAAACGAATTAATTGACTCCCACGAGCAGCGGGCCGCGCGAGCCACGGAACGCGCGTGAACCAAGCGAATGCTGGCTGTGATCAGCTGCGTCCGCGTAAAGTCAATTATAGCGGGCACATATTTATTTTATATATATATGGATGTATGTGTGGAAATATGCAGCATGCCGTCGACTTGTAAAAATTATTGTTTACATTGTAAAAATTTTCATAAAATTTTCACAAAAACCAGAAAATAATTGAGATGCTGCGCGCATGCCATTTCATATGCCATATATATATATATGGCTGTGAAAACGGTTGGAAAAATATGATCAGCTGATTTCAATTGCGGCACAAACACATTGCCGATCAGACACCGTCAGCCATCGCGTGTCTGCCTCATTGAATTTTCATTTGACATGACAGCCAGTATAGCAACTCATATGAACGGTAGCAACCATCAGATAGCATGAGATGTGGGTAACATGTGTCGCCTGCAATTGATGCTTTGAATAAATAATTAGAGTCGCAAGTGTGCTGAAAAACTAATTAATACAAATGCTTACAAAAGGCGTTCAAATGATTATATATTCAACTTCATCTTCATATACATATATAAACTATACTATAATATATGTATAAACTCATATATGTATGGAATATTATTTTCATAATTTAAAATATATACACAAATCCTAAAGCTAGAAAATTGGGATCCGTCTAATATTGTTTCAAATAGAAAAACAATAGGAACTTATGAGCATAATTTTAGGCGTTTTGGCATACTATTCTTTCTATAAACATTTTTTACATTTTGAAGTTTTTCCAGAATATATATCCTTTTTAAGCAAGTTACTATGCAAATCTTAAAATCTAATTTCTTACACAAGCTATCTTCGCTTCATTAAACCTCGGAATAGAGCGTATCGAAGAAACAACTGGTGTAATGCAAATATACTGGTATGATACAGTGGAGATAGAATGGAAAAATATTAAAACACTTCAATGGTGTATTCACATATTTTGTCATTTGAATCCTACCGAATAATTTTTTTTCGACAAGCAAGACGTTCAACATAATGAACAAAAAATTTTAAACTTGAAAACAGTATACACTTTTTTTCTACTTGGGAACATATACGGATCCTATGACTGAAAGAATATTTTTAGTAAACATTTGACTAATATTATATATGCGGAATAATTTTAATATATTCTGTATGGTATATATTTTAATACTCTCGCAACATTTTGACAGTGTTGTAATAGTTTTGTTCATCTAACGGTTGATTATAACACCTATAATTAACTAAGGTCTAGATATGAAGTTTTATAAATGTAAAAGATCAGAATAAAGAAACGAATTGAATACCGAATATCTGTATCTCCGACCATGCAAGTGATAACTAGAGCTATCTTCATGAAACTTGATATACGTATTCATTGGCTCTCAAAGAATGTTGGTATTGTGGATGGACTGAATCGGACCATTACCGCACCCTCTTAATTCCGTTAAGCTATAGGTATAAGTATAAGGTGGTATTAGTAAGCCACAAATATTGTATCTTAATTTGGTACAGGGCTAAACATATGGAGGGCCGTCTGTGGTTTAAAATTTGTTTAAAAGCAACCAAACTTGCTGAGGACAATTTCTTTCGGCACTATATGCCAGAAAAATTAAATTTTACTCGCGAGATGATACAAAAGGGCTTCATAGGAATTGGTGTAAAATTAGACAATGAGCGTGTTAGCTCGCAATTTTAGATGAATCACAGGAATTAGTCGATCAATTTTAACCACATTTGATTCACAACATTATATTGATCTTTATATTACAGTGTGAAAATGGACACAGTCAAATAACAACCACGCCTACTTTCCATATATCACAACTTTAAATTCGATATGATTATCAATCAATCACCAAATGAATATATCGATTCAACACTTTACAGAAACAATGCCCTTAAGGTGTTTCATTTCACGCCTTAAAATTGTCGAAATCGAAACATAACTTTTCAAACCACCAGATACCGAATGTGTGGACTCCATTGCACATGACTGCATTTTTAACCGCAAATGTCTCACGTATAATTGTTTTAAAAATTAATTAATAGTTAAACCACATAATTTTGGGGAAAAGTTATATGAGAAATATGGATCAATTTTACCATTTTTAGAATATATAAAAAATATTAACTTTTTGCAATTTATTATTATTAATTATATCGAAACGATACATAGTGGATCCGAGAGAGACTCTCTCTTTAGAGACTTGTCAAAATTTTAGTATTTTCAAACAATTACCAACCGATCGCAATGTTTCTGACAGCCTAAAATGCGATCCGGCTTAAATTACTCTGTGGTTTCTAAAATTTAAAACGTTTACTGAACTAGGCCTGTCAGAATGCTGAACACTCTAGTACCAAGTTTCATAAAAAGTTTGACAAATCAATTTGGTTCTTCATAACAGATTTTTTACAAGATCAGCTTTACAAAGTTTTAAAAGGTTTTATTTTTGATAATAATTTCGATTTTTCAAACCACCCTGAAGTGTAAAAATTTTTTTTACAAAAAACGACTCTATTTTGGAAAGATGCCATTTTGTCTAAAATAAAATTTTTTCCTTCGATCGTTACCTGTATTCATCTATTGTTATAAAAAAAATTTTGGTTTTTGAATTAAAGATAATTTTAAGCAGAAATGTGTTCTTCATCGCCAGACACATTTTTCGGAGTTCCTCGTGGAGATCGGTTACGTGACCGGAATAATCGAAAATTTTACAAAATAAAACGCCGATGACTTAAAAAAAAAAAAAAGCAATTCATACAAAAATGATTTATTTGCTGGCTTGCAAGTGGGTATACATAACCGCTTAAACACTGCATAAATCGAAGAATATTGTGAAAAATTTAAAAAACTAAGTAGCTTGGCAAACGAATGATGACTTCTTCCCTTATCATTCTTTTCCGTTACTGCTTTTTATGAGTAACCCACACCATATATCTACGAATTCTGCCTCAAAAAGAGTAGTAGTGCATTTTTCTACATAAATAAAGATTCCAGAAATGCGACAGGCTTTTGAATACCTCGATTTGTTGATTAACAAGGAAGTCTCAGCCATTATATATCTACATATATATGACATTATGCATTTCTTGCTTAATTATATGAAACTTGACTCAATATCAAACTAATCACGCGTAATGGCTGTTTCACAGCAATTTTTTTTATTATTATTTTTTATGAAATGAATGCAGTAATTCGCATAATCTTGGCGAATATCTCGGCATTACCTGCTTATCGCTGTCATCACACGAGTGTGTGTGTGTGTATGCGTTTACAATACGACATGTGTGTGTGTTTTTCCTAGCAGTAGGTAGCAATTGTTTATAGCCTGCAATTCTTCAGACAAAAGCAATAAAATATATAGCAAAAAGAAAAAAGACAGACATAAATTGCATCTGACATGTGTAAATGCAGTCAACACTATATCACTTGTTTAAATGTGTATATATATATATGGAGGTGTTGGCGCATACAAAGCTGCATAAAGATGCTGTGGTTTATTGACTTCATACTGCATAAGCTAATATTAATATGTACATATGTACCTTCGTGCATGCATTTGTTTACAACGATGATTCAGGAAGTTCACAGGCGAATCTTACGCTTTCGCCATGCCTATACACACACACACATACATATGTACAGACACTTGCTTCAATTAATAATCACATAAATAAAATGCTATTCACCGACCTCCTGACTGACGTTTTAATTTTTTTTTTCATAAGTCACTGTAATTACATTGTCACACTGTATTTGTATGTGAATATGTATGTATAAATATATAGTATAAAGTTACATATAAACTAGTAAATTCTAATTTGAATAGAATATGCTCTTGAACTTGCGATTTGTCTATGCCGCTCATTAATGTGTGTGTATGTAGGGAATACATACATATGGAAATTCACGAGGTCGTAACACATCACTTGGGTTTACGGGTATTAGTTGAGACGGCCAATTGAATTAGCTGCGTGTGATATTTTTCACATTTCTTTATCTCCATTTGAATACTTAGAAAATTACAAAAAAAATAAATTGTTACTTCATAAGTACTTACTGTCCAAATATTTAGTAAATAGAGTTGCCACCTTTGCTTGAATAGAAATTAAACTAATTGAAACAAAATGATTGGTGTAAATAAACTTTTGATGTGAAGCACATGTGTTGTCTGTTAATTTTTTGAAAAAAGTGTTGCCATCAGTCAGAAAAGTAAAAAACTATTAATTGCAGTTATGGGTTATATCCACTTGCAAGTCATAGAAATGGCGCTTTTTCGTGAATATTTTTTGAAGAGATGAAAACAGATACTATTTGAAGGACTAGTCAAAATTTTGATGTTCGACAAAATGGCGACTTCCCAAAAACGGGCTTTTTTTTTGTGAAAAAATTTACACTTCAGAGTGGCTTAAAAAATCGATTACAAAAATTTCTCAGAAGGGCGTGTGAAAATTTCAAGTCGATCGGTCCAGCCGATTCGGAGAAATTTTCCTCACCGACTCAGAACACAGCTTTTCAAGAAAAACGCGGTTAAAATTTTGGCAGCCGATTAGGTTAGTTTAAATGGTGATTCCTAACAGCAAACTCACTTGTACAGCTTATAACGCCGGTCCGTTGTGGTACCTAAACTTCGTATACAATGCTTTGAGTGTAGTCAGAAATGACTGACATTGTTTTGGGTATGTCTCCTGTTTCGTCGACGCCCGGGATGTTTCAACCTCAGTCTTGCAAAAGCAGCAGAGGAGCAGGGGGCTAGATGTTTCCAAATCACATTTTTCATAATAATACTTTGACAATTTGAGTCCGACGTGGACAGACAGCATGATGTTCGAAAGGGTCACCTATTACACAAGCCCTCAAACGATTTGGCCCCCTCGGAAACTGCAAGGCCGAATAGCTTGCTAGCGATGGAACCATTTCTCTAATTTCATCCGATTGGAAGCGAGTCGGTTTTTCGATGTCATCTTTCTTTCTGGCATTGGATCACTGCACCTTCAGTGAGCTCAGTAACATAAGCGCTGATCAATAACCATAACTTGTGCGACTAGGAGCTCCTTCTGGCCCAGTGTAAACCGTAAGAGGTCCTCCGAACTACTAGCTCTTAACAAAGCCAATCTCACCGCAATTGTTGGTGTTTTGACTAGACACTGTCCAATAGGTTTAAGTAAACGCGGTGGGGCTAAATATTATGTCTGACGCTCTTTGACAAAGCTATTGTATATGGAGTAAGGCGAGATGGACATATTGTCACTCATCCATTGCTCAGTTTTTGCCAGACTGAGATTGAAATATCTCGGTAGATACACTTTTGGTGAACCTAGCGAAGTGGCTGGGATTGATATTAACCGCCTTAATAATTTGTTGTAAGCTCAAAACGCTTCGTCGATCTATGAGGATCTGGTGATCTACCTTTTAGGAGTTTATGAGTAACACAAAGCCCAAATATCTGTCCAAGTAAGATGCATCGATTTTGGATTAACCATATGATCGAACCTGTCTTTAAAATTTAAAATTAATTGATACAATAGCTTTTTTTTGGAATTCCCAAATATCACCTTTTTTAGGATGTGACACTATTTGGATTAGAGTTGGCAACTATTATCATGTAATATAACTTAAATTTTTAAAAATCTTTTAATTTATATTCCGGGCTATTTAAACGGGATTTAATTATTCAGAATAATATTATAATCCACAGCTATTCATGATGTGCGTGGCTAATGAAAAGTTTTCAAGATTATTCAGCTTCAAAATTCAAAACCTATTTCAATGAAACATTTAATAACTAAATATTAATAATAACAAAATATAAAATCTATTATCGAAAATATCAATAACACATCAGTTCCTCTCATATGTATGTCACTAATGGTATAATCTTGTTTGTAAACCCATATTTATACCATTTGAAGAGACTAGTGACGTAAAATCTTAGAAATCGTGCTCTTCATCTCAAGCAAAGCAAATTTTTGACCAACACAATTACGTGGACCAGCACTGAAGAGAACGTAGGCAAAGCTATTTATTTTTTCGATATTATCGCTATAAAAACGTTCGGGTATAAACTGTTTGGGGTCCTTGAAATACGAAGGATCACGCAAGGCATGATAAATCATAACTGTCACATTGGTATTGGCGGGGTAAAGCTTTCCGTCTAAAAATTTTGTAGATCCAATGATACAAAAATTAGTAAAATTCTGATTTGAGATTATACACAAAATTCGCTAACTCACCTAAATAAATATCTTGCTCAATATAACGTCCAATAGAGGGTACTGGTGGATACAGACGCATCGATTCCTTAAAACACATTCCAAGTATTTGAGTTCTTGTAGATCGCGTAATGTGATTGGTCGCAGCTTATCATCACCGATCACAGCGCGTATCTCTTCGAAAACCTTCTGCTGTACGGTCGGGTGACGCGAGAGCAGATAAAAAGTAAATGAAATACCGCTAGTCGTGGTGTCGTGACCCTCAAACATGAATGTGTCCACTTCCTCGCGTATATCGTTGTTGGAGAGTGGTTGACCGTTAGTCTCTGCCAGCAACAACATATCCAGAAAAGCTGTGTGTTTTTTACGGCCAACATCTTCGTCATCGTATTGGTCTTCGGGTAATTTGGTTTGTTCCAGTAGTTTTCGCCGCTCTTCGATAACTTTGTCGGTGAAATCGTGCATTAGCGCAATGCTACTGTGGAGTTGCTTATATTAACTACGTGCCGTGAGCCATAGCCAGAAATCGAACCTCTGCAGCATTGATATAAAGCGCGCCGATGTGAGGGCCGAAACACTGACGGTAGAAATAAGCGTTCGGAACCCCAAAATTTTAAAAACCGAAAAATATATAATTTATTGTTATTTTGGTTAATTGTCAAATGGTTTTCAATCTATTTAAAAAATTTGACCCACATCAGCCTCCAATGATCTCCAAATACTCGTGTTCGCACGGCTTTCACGTAAGGTAAATCTCTTTGAATCTGCGCGTGGATTTTCACACCCACCCGCTATCACATCCAAAGCCAAGGAACAAACAAACGGATATAAATTCACCACAGTCTTGCCATCAGCTTCATCTCTCAACAAATCCATCATAATATTACTTTGCCTCGCGAAAACTCCGACGAATTCTTCCAAGATTTTAAAATGAAATGTTGGCGTAATGATTTTTCGTCGACTATGTCATTTAGATCCGGTGCTTAGTAGCAAACCCTCACCCAACCACGAGCTCAGCAGTCCGTAAAGATTACTTTTCGCCAACACTTTCTGACTACTCAATAGTGGTTCGATAAATTTGGGATCCGCTGTCAAAATAGTCGCTTGGTTTAAAAGCCATACATTGCAGGTTTTGTTGTTATTCTCAAGCACTTCGCCAGTGAAGTTGATCATATCTATTGCATGAAAATTATCTATAGCTTTTTTTATCATACCAGTTGTTTGCTCTATTTCTTTTTACCAGCTGGTGTCTGATTGATGAGATGATGTGCCACGCCTACAATTGGCAGGCTTGGCATAGAGTTAATGCCATTTTTCTTGAAAATCTCGTTATGTCGCCTTTTTCGCAGGTAGTCACCAACTATGAGCAACGTCAGTATACCTATAACAAGCGCTAAAAACATATTTTTTATACTGAACAGACCAAGAATCACAGAAACAGTCTCCTGTCTTTAGAGGCAAAAACTCAAACTAATTTGGCAGGCGATTAAATTTTTAAGCAATAACAAAAACTTCGTTGGTAATGCTGATTAGATTAGCATGTTATTAAGATAAGTTGGCAACATCAAACTCCAAGATCTGCATTGGACTTTACGATTTGATTAGTGATTGCATTTTTTTTTTATTGATTTTGTTTATGTTTGGTAAAGCGCAAACATTTGTTTAATTCTATTTTTGTCTTAATATTAATCCAATATTGACTTCATTATACAATAACAGAAAATTATATTTCTCTTTTTCCCTATATATTTTTATGCTTTCCTTATCTTAATACTAACGAGTGTTATTTATACTTGCGCCTACGAAATTTTTCACGAATTTCCAAAAATCAGATATCAGTCACAAAGTTTGTAACACCTAGAAAAAAACGTCGGAGACCTTATAAAATATGTGTATATGTAAATGATCAGCGTGACGAGCTCAATTTAGCTTTCCGTTAGTATATATACGAGCTATTCTCTCAGTTTTTGAAATATCGATCTGAAATTTTGCACACTTCCTATTCTCCCCAAGAAGCTACTCAAATGTGGGAACTACTGATATCGCAACCACTATAGCATATAGTTGGCATACAAATTAAACGATCAAAATTAAATCCTTGTATGAAAAACTTTTTATTTGACACGATATCTGCCGAAATTCGGTACTGAATATTCTCCAAGGCAACGCTACAATTTTCGAACAAATTGCTTATATCAGCATCGAAGTTAGCGTTTTTTCTTGTTTTATTTGCTTATTTATCTATATTTTTTTTTTCGCTAAAATACCACCAGAAAGAACAACTTGAAAGAATTAATTTAAATATTTGTATATTGCATATATTAACCAATTATTTAAAACAATAATTTTATATGACTATTCTCCAATAAGTGAATTTATTTGATTTACGATTTGTCCCACTGTTGAATCAGCTGTTTTGTGTTGTGTTTGCAACGACGAGCGTGTTCAGCATTGCAGCGCACGTTTTGTGAAATCTTTCTATACATTTTTGCCGCTTCTTCATTGCACTGTTCTATGTATTGAATTTCTACGATTTCCCTTTTTATTTCATTTGTATTATTCTCATCGCATTCTGCTATGTTTGTTTTCATTTACTCCGCTGTGGCCAGCTTGCCATGTGCGGTTTATTTCAAATTCTGCTGGCGCTGCTTTGTTTTCTTTCGATTCCGCTTTGTTTGGCTTTATTTATAACTTGTCGGTTTTTAATTTCTTTTTTTTTTTAATTACCCCACACACACAAAGGTTTCTCGCATGTGCACTTGCACTGAAATTTATTATCAGCACTTTTGCTTTAACGAATTTTCACTTTACTCCAATTCACAGCACACATATTTTCCCCAACGCTTGCTCTTTGCTCAGTGCTGTTTGTACCCGCTCATCGCACTCTCGACTCTCGCTTAATTGATTTTATTTTCATGTTTTTCGGTTTTTGTTTTAATTCCTTCGCTTCGTGCCCGCTGACACATTCTACATGTGTTTTTATTAGACACTTGATTGCCTCTGCTCCTATGTGCCGCCGTGTGACTCTGGGTGTGTGTTCATGTTCATGTGTAGCTCCCCACATGTGGGTGTATTTGTACGTTGGTCGTTCGCTCTTGGTCTGGTGAGAGTTCTAGACACTTTCGTCTATTCGACGACCGTCAGTTGCAAAAGCGGGCATCTTCAAGTGGCAAGTAGGTAGCTAATAGTGTCGCGTTCAACGTGTTTACGTTGCGAGCACATCCGCGTTTCGGTTTGGTTAAGTAGAAAATTCACTTTTGTGGCACGTTAGTGAAATTCATTCAGTTTAGTGGACGTTTTTTCGTCAAACGGATGTCTAGTGTGTGCTCTGCGATTAGAAGTGATTTCTATTGGCGGAAGTGAAGATCAGAAATTAGGTTTCTCTTTTAACAAATGTGCCTTAGGTAAATTGGCATACAATTTTGTGTAGAAATTAAATTAAAAATATTTTTAATTAAATCATTTTAAAATAAAAAGTAAAAAAAAAATGTATGAAATTTAAGAAAAAAAATTAAAAATATTTTTAAGTGAAAAAAATATTATATTTATGGTGTAAAAATAATTACGAGAACTTAAACCAAATTAAAGCGAAATAATAATTTTAATAATTTTTAAGCAAACGAAATAAATAAAATTATAAACTAATTGAAAAGTTCCTAAAATATACAAAATACAAAAAAATCTAAATTTTCTCTGATTTAAAATATAATATAATACTAAAAAATTTATAAAATAATAATTAAAACATTAATTTAATTTATAAATATTTAAAAAATTTAAATTTATTGCTTAAAAAATATGCCAATTTTTCGCAACTCAAAGTATAATAATAAAAAATTAATAAAATAAAAAAATATAATTACTTACAAATTTAAGTTTAAAAATAATTAAGTTCAAAAATTTTTAAAATTCAAAATATAAAAAAAAAAAACTAAATGAAATTTTTTTAATAAATAAAGATTAATAGTTAATAAAAAAAAACAAATAATAAAAAATTAATAAAAATAATAACTTGAAAATAAAAAATTAAAAATTTTAATTTAGACACCATTAATCAATTAAAATAAGAGTTTTTAAAATTTACCAAAATACAAAATAAAGGTATTTCATATTAACGGGATATATAAAATAATAATAAAAATTAATAAAAAAGTTTATTATTTATTTTTGTAGCATATTATTTAGAATAAATCAAAATAATTTATATAGGCTTTTCTAATAAATAGATAAAAAAAATTTATATGAACATTTTCGAAATATAATAATTGAGAATGCGATAACCAGCATATTTTCGAAATAAAACGAAATATAAATTTTCAAAAAGAATAAACTTAAAATAAAATTAATTTTTATTAATTAATTTAATTACAATCGAATTTAGTAGAATTGAACAGCCATTTTTTACAAAAAATAAATTTAAAATAATGAGAACTTCACGTTTTCGAAACAAAAAAATGAAATAAAATATTTTTAAAATAAATAAATTAAAAATAAACCAAGCTGCATATTTACAAAAACAAAATTAAATAAAAAATTTACAAAATAAATAATTAAAAAATAATAATTTCGAAAAAAATTAACAAAATGAAATTTTTCTAAATAAATGCATATTTTCGAAAAAAGAATTAAATTAAAAATGTTCAAAATAAATAAATTAAAATTAATGTTTATTAATTAATTTAATTACAATCGAATATAAAAAAATTGAACAACCATTTTTTCCAATAAATGAATTAAAAATAAAAAACTAAATAACAAATTTTTAAAATAAATAAATTAAAAATAAATTAAGCTGCATATTTTCAAAAACAAAATTAAATAAAAACTTTACAAAATAAATAATTAAAAAATAATAATTTCAAAAAAAATAAATAAAATGAAATTTTTCTAAATAAACGCATATTTTCGAAAAAAGAATTAAATTAAAAATGTTCAAAATAAATAAATTAAAATTAATTTGAGCTTCATAATTTCAAAAAAAAACAAAAAAGTTTCGAAGTATATAAATTGAAAGTAAGTTAAACTGCGAAAAATTAAAAAAAAAATTTATTTTCAATAAACATAATTTTCAATTGAAATTAATTAAAAAGAAGTTGAACTGCAAAAAATTAAAAAAATATAAAATTAATTTTTATAAAATAAAATTCAATATTTTTTAAATTTTTATATAAATTGAAGTTTTCTATATATATAAATTGCAAATAAGTTTAACTCAAATTTTCAAATATGTAAATAAATGTACATTTTTGACAAAAAAAATAAATAAGTAGAAAATTTTCAAAAACATGAAGCTGCATAACTTCGCAAACAAAGTTTAATAAAACTAAAATAATTGCAAATCATAAAGTTGAAAAGTGCAATCAACAGCTACAAATATCAGAAATAAAAACAACAATAATTAAATAAAAATTTTGCCACCCGTAACAGTAGAGCGGTGTCTGTGTATCTCAAGCCGTGTGCGCAGTGTATTCACACACATACATATATAAATATTTATACAAATACATATAAAAGCTACCGCAAACAATTCTTCGGCTCATAAAATAAAGTGCATTGAATTATAATAAATTTACAAAAGCAACAACAACAAATGCTTACATGTGTCTGTATATATGTCTAAGCATATACATATATGCACGCGCAAGTGTAATCCATGCAGTCACGTAAGAATACTTAGCCGCGTTTAAAAATATAAATAAACACAGCGACGGAGCGACGGCTGCGTGTCTATTTGCCATCGCTTTGAGATAACATATCCGACAGATACACACCGTAAGCGCCTAACGTTCTGTAAAAAGATAAGAACTGTATGGACACACTCGTCTGTCGGTGCGTCCGTGTGTGTATGTGCGCGCGTGAGTTAAAGTAAATAAAACGTGATTTGCTGGTAAATGCACAGGCATTGTCTCACCAAAGCGTTGCAATGCCAACTTGTAAGCGCTTATGAGCTTGTGTGTGTGTGTGTGTGTATGCGAACACACTTCAAAGTCATAAAAAAACTACAAAAAAAAAACAACAGTGCTACTCCAACAATAATAAACCTTTGACGTTTATCTTGCAACGCAACGTTGCACAATCGCAAAACCATACCAATCGCTTAACCAGCACCCACAACACTTTGCACCGTTAATCTGTTTTGTTTCGAGTGGAAATAAATAATTACCGCTACATTGACAATCCGCAATCCGCAATTATGCTCGCCATTAAGGAGTGCCTGATACGCGAGGGTGTCTTGAATTTGACGTCAACGGCCAATCTTGGCAATGGTGGACTTGCCGTTGAAGAAAATCGAGTTGGTGTAGTTGGTAGCAGTGGCGCAGCTGTTGCAGGTGTTGCTGCAACGTCCAACACCAACAATACTCACGGCAACAAATTTAGTGAAACAGCTGCTGTCAGCAACAATTTGCGCGCCATTAGCGCGAATCACACTTACAACAATGATAATCGTTATAAACGCTATAATGATATAATGACAGCAGCAAGAACAACAAATAAAACAACATTGGCACTCGACCCACAGCTGGTCAAGTTGAAAGATCAAAGTTAGTATTTAAATAGACACTTATTTGCATATTTTTATATTTGCTGAATGTGTTTTAGTATTTATGTTTGTATGTGTGTGTGTATATAAGTATATATGTATGTATGTATGTATATGTGTGTGAGTGTATAGCGTGTAGCAAGCTACGTGTATTAGCACTAATTATACGGTATTATTCATAGATTACTCATTACAAAAATTTAAATATGTACGTATGTATGCACAAGTATTTAGTTGCACTTTTGTTATTATTGTACGTGCTTTGTTGCTAGTTTTTCAACTAATTTCGGCGTTTTGAGTCAATACTTTATTTTATATTCATTCGAATTCGTTTGATGATCTCAGGTAGTGGTTTACCGCGCATACTATTGTAAAGCTTGATAGAGTGGCCAACAATATTGTATTTGAGAAATAATTTCTGGCTTTGAAAAATCGTGCATTGTCTTGGAAAATAATCTATGACAATTTAGATAAAAATACACAGTCAAATAAACAAAATTTCATGGCATGGCAGTTATATGCTATAGTGACCCAAACTGAAAAATTTCTTCGAAAATTCAAGCGTTGTCTTGACATTAATCTGTGCCAAATTTTGTGAAGATATCTTGTCAAATAAATAGTTTTCTATAAAGGACTTGATTTTGATCGATCAGTTTATATGGCAGCTATATGTTATATGTATGTCCGATAACGACATATATATATATATTGTATATATAATATTATAGGGTCTTAACCCTTTCTTTCTGAGTGTTACAAACTTCGTGGCAGGTCATATTCTTTACAAGGTATAATATATACATATAATATATACATATTCCATTTCAAAATAATGATAAAGGAACCAATGTAAAAAATTAGTTCTAAATCTTCAACCAATACTATACATCCAAAATGTTGCAAGACTTTCGGGTATACGTAACCGAAACCGGGCTTAATCTGCTTAGATACTATTACCTTCGAACTGTTTGTGCAATGTGTTTTGCTATTGTAATGATATTATAAATAACATTTGATTTTTATACTCTCGCAACCTGTTGCTACAGAGTATAATAGTTTTGTTCACCTAACGGTTGTTTGTATCAACTAAAACTAATCGAGTTAGATATAGGGTTATATATATATAAATGATCAGGATGAAGAGACGAGTTGAAATCCGGCTGACTGTCTGTCCGTCCGTCCGTCTGTCCGTCCGTCCGTCTGTCCGTCCGTCCGTCCGTCTGTCCGTCCGTCTGTCCGTCTGTCCGTCCGTCCGTGCAAGCTCTAACTTGAGTAAAAATTGAGATATCTTTATGAAACTTGGTAGACATGTTTCTTGGTACCGTAAGATGGTTGGTATTGCAGATGGGCGTAATCGGACCACTGCCACGCCCACAAAACGCCATTATTCAAAAACAAATAACTTGCCATAACTAAGCTCCGCAATAAGATACAAGACTGTTATTTGGTACACAGGATCACATTAGGGGGGGGCATCTGCAGTTAAAATTTTTTTTTTAAAAGTGGGCGTGGTCCCGCCTCTAATAGGTTTAATGTACGTATCTCCTAAACCCCTAATGCTATAATAACAAAATTCACTGGAAGCAAATGTTTTTAGCACTTCTATTGACGGTGTGAAAATAGTTGAAATTTGGGTGGCAACTCCGCCCACTCCCCATATAACGGTACTGTTAAAAACTACTAAAAGCGCGATAAATCAAGCACTAAACACGCCAGAGACATTAAATTTTATCTCTGAGATGGTATAAGATGACTTTATAGGAACCGCGTTCAAAATTAGACAGTGGGCGCGGCACAGCCCACTTTTAGGTGAAAACCCATATCTTGAGATCTGCTTAACCGATTTCAACCAAATTCGGTGCGTAACGTTCTTTCTTCTTTCGTTCATGTTTCTATGTCATAGTGCAAAAATGGGCAAAATCGGACTACAACCACGCTTACTTCCCATGTAACACCATTTTCAATTCCATCTGATTCTTTCACTTTCCACTATGCAAATCAGGTAACAATGATTATATCGGGGTAAAACTTTGCGTGAATAATACGTTTAAAGTATGCCACCTTGCGGCCAAAAATTGTCTAAATCGAACCAAAACTGTTCAAACCCCTAAGTACTAAATATGTGGACCCCAGTGCCTATAGTTGACCTTCTACCGAAAATATCAGTCAATCCACAAAGAAATCTCAAACGAGTATACCATTTGACTTTGCGAGAGTATAAAATGTTCGGTTACATCCGAACTTAGCCCTTCCTTACTTGTTTTTTATAATTTTGTTTTCTTTTTTGTTAAGTGGCAACTCTATATGTCAAATATGTTAACTTTTAAACTTCCCTCCAACGGTTATGCTTAGCATACGTATGTATTTTATAAAATGAGCAACCATTTACACTCGTTAAGTGGCAACTCTGTTCCAAAAAAATGTATGTCAATTAAAAATTACTGACTGCTTTCACGAAGATTTTCATAAATTCTTTAAGTTTGCCGTAAGTTTTGTTATATTTTAATCAGTTTTACTTTTTCCATAGGTGGGAACTCCGTTTAAAATTTTTGTTTCTGTTAGTTATATTAGCGATCAGATGTCTCGAGTACCCTTCAAAATACTTTCTGAATCATGTTCTACTCAGTTTAGCTTTTTCGTTAGATGTCAACTCTGTTCACTAAGTTCGGCATTTATTTTGTTATATTTTAATTAGTTTTATTTATTCCATAGGAGGCAAATTGGTTTTAAATAGTTGTTTTTGCTAGTTATATTAGCAACTAGACAACTCGAGTACCCTCCAGAAATCATTTTTAATTAGCTTAAAATGTTCAGTTATTTCGTCAAAATTTGCTAGATTTTACTTTTTCGATGTGTGGCATTTTAATTCTAAAATACGTAAAAATTGAAGATTTTTAATATACAAACTTTTTTCTTGTTTTATTTATAGCTTTTAATTAATTTTATTTTATAATATTATTATTAAATTTTTTCAGCTTTTACTCATTTTATCAAATTTATATGATAATCTGTAGACCTATGTATATATGTACCTACCCATATGCTTGTGTGAATAGGCTCATATTTCACAATAGATCTCATATCTCCACAGGTTGTTAATTTCATTAAAAATACCGAACTTGTCTACCTTTCCGCTCGCTCTTCATACGACCAATTAATTTTGTTTAATAACTCAGTCATTCTAGTTTTGAAGTTTATTGCTCTTCGCTTAGAGATCTCTAACTCTTGATATTCGCTGACATGACTACATATTTATACATACAAATATACATTCGTCTATAAATAAATAGGTTTGTGATGTACTATTATTTGGCGCAGCGGTATTTAATTTTTGCAACTGAGTTCTATGTCATGCTATCATAGCGTAAAATCATATATGTATTTTAACTATTTTTTAGTTAGCGTCGTTTTCATCTCATTTATAATAATTATTTTCGTGTTATAGTTTGTGAGCTTCAAAGTGTTTTTTTTTTTGTATTTTAATCATAATTGTTGTGACATACACAACTCATTTAAATGAGATCATCTTAATAATTGAGTGCTTGTTATCTCGAGTTAGTATTTAACACAGGTGGTAAGTTTGTTTTTCTGTGGAGATTATGTACTTTGTAGAACTCTACTGTAAATGTTTTGAGAAAAAAAAATTAAAAAACTTACTTTTCGACATGCCAGTGTTGGTAGATATCGAATACTTATGAGAATCGAATTTGTCGGTATCGGTACTTTTCATATGTGATGTACTGGGCATCTCCTTGAATATGTTAATTTTAATAAATCGTAACAATTTCTAAACAAATGTAATTTTAAATATATGTTCATGTTTCAGAAAAAAAATTGATAATAATTGCTCTTGAAAAAAAACAATGCGATACAAAGTCCAAATTTTTGATACAAGTTTAAAAAATATTTATCTGATTATTATTTCTACACTATAACCTATAAAATTTGTATGCTTATTTTATATTTTTAATATAACAAAATGCATTTCAAATGCTTGCTGTTATTTTGAGTGTATATATAATTTGATATGTTTGTATAATTATTTGACTTAACTTACTTTTTTGCTACAGTCTTATACTTTGAATCGTTTGTGCGCAATGGTATCGGGGATTTACTTTGTACATGATATTTTTGGCTCTTATTGGGTACTTTCTTGTTATGTGTTCGTGTTTGTCTAATAATTTTAGCCTTGTTGGACTTTGTCCCCAAATTACTAAAGAATTTGATGCAACACTTAATTATACAAAAGTCTGGCAACCCGTTAAAAAAAAAAACACCTAAAGTAATTACCAACAAATAGTGGCTAATATTTTAGATCAGTGTGTAGAATAGCTAAAGTGTTTCCACTAATATAGTCTCCCACTTCCTTATTCTTCCCCCCCCTTTCTCTTTGGCAAGCAATGCAAATGGCTTTGCCGGATTATATGCTTTGAGTGCAAGTGAATGAAGTGAGCATTCAAATAGTTTTATTATTAGCTCAACAAAACTGCATATACCCAAGTGATCACATCTATACAAATATATACTATATATAAAACAGAATTATTTAAAATTTTTCTGGTTGTCGGCAAGTGCTTAGCATAAGTGTATGTATTTTCAATTTTAAGTGTTTTTTTTTTTTTCGTTGCTGAAGTAAATATTTATTTATGTACAAATGTTAATGTATCGGCCTACTTCCACATTTTTTTCGTAATCTGAAGCGCATCAGTCAATAGATTACACGAGTATCATTGTAAAAGTGTTTAAATTTGAACTCTTTATAGAATATTATTTATTCATTATTATATAAAGATTCGATACATTTTATTTCGAAGATTGTATATTTTTCTATTTGGTTTTACTCTTTTTAAGCCGGTTTTTGCAAATTTTTTATAAAATATGATTGACGCTGAAATGTATGCTACTTGTGTTATATAATTATAGATAAACAGCAGAAATTGTTCTATGAAATGGTATTGCATATTTTTGAGGGCAACCTACAAATTCGAATTTTCGTTAAAATTGAAAAAATCTCCGCTACCTCAGAACGGTACTTAATAATAACTTAATTTCTTCTAATGTTTTAATTGTAAAATATGCGATTAAATATTTTTATATAAGCTCATCTATAATATAACTTTTATTTCATAACAACGAGCAGGGTCTATCGATTTGCTCAAGGTCACATTATATGTGAACTTAACTAATTATATTTGCTATAGTTACTTACATAAGTTACAAGACCCCTGCGGTGTTACATACAAAACACATATTTTCTTTCATATTTTCCTTTCAACAACCATTTTTGTACAATCTTTGGTTACCGCTTTAGCGCTGTGCTCAAGTATTTTCTTTTCATGCACCAAAGTGCGTAATAAAATAATAACAATAACCACTCGATATGTACGAGTATTATTGCCATAATTAGCTTTTTTATGCCTTGTTGCATAAATGCGTGGAAGCCACAAGAGTGCGCATAATTACACACACAAAGGAATTTTTGCGGCTTTTAACCAGCACACATACATACAGAGATACATTTGTAGCATTGAACCAGCAGAATTGACCATGAACTTTGCGAATTGAATATTAGTGAATATCGTAAGTATAATATATACTTACAACGGATTAACTGCTTACGAAGCCACATTTGAGGGCTTCCTAAGTGCTGCTTACGCAATATTCTCAGCAGCAGCCGTCTCAAGCTGTGCAAGAGTTAATTATTCACTATTTTTTATTGGTCGGGGTTTGAGCAAAATGCCAAGCGAGTGGTAGGCACGCACCTTATGGGCTGACCTGAATTTTAAGCCGTCGGGACCTTGAGGTATTTGCCAATCTACATATTATATTTACTATCTGTCAGCCAGTAGTCATTTAAGTTAAATTCTAAAAATGTCAAAACATTGCAGAGATTTTATTTAAACAAAAAAAATTTAAAAAAAAACGTTAGAAAAAAAGCAAAAAAAAATGTATTATATTCCGTAAATGCATCAAAAATATATTTGCTTTTCTCTATTGCCATTGGGATTCCATTATTTGCGGTTGCGAATAGCCAAAGTTCACGATTTTGACACACTTGAGAAGCGCGCCGCTAATTATTCGCATGAGAAATTAAACAAATAGATCAAATTTGTTAACAATTATATATTTTCTCTTATATTTTCATGAAAGTCGGTTAATTTGTGGTTTGCGACATCGCGTTGATTTTAAGATGAATTAAATTGCAAGCAGCAAAAAAAATTTAATAATACATTAAAAGCAAAAGCAGCGAAGCTGCGGAGCCTAATTTGAAAAACTAATGTGTGATTTTGTAAATTAGGGGTATGATCCATATTCTTGTCAAAGTTAGTTAACACTACAAAATTTTTGGATTCTACTGTGTATTCGCCAAAAAAATGTGGATAAAATTAAACATTTATATTTTCAAGAATTTTCTGACAAAAAAAAATATTTTTTTTTATAATCTATATAAATTTTAAAAAATGACGTGTTACGTTTTGTCCGTGGTAAACTCCGAAACTACTGACCCGATTTTAATAAAATTAAATATACTGTGTCCAGTTTAATCAAACTTAAAATGTAGCACAGTTTATATCTCAATTATATTAAAAGTCAAAACATTTCATGAATAAAAAAATTGTATATGAAATTATTAACGTGTGTTCAAATTAAAAAAAAAGAAAAATAATTATTATTATTATTATAATTTTGAGTAAAATGCCAAATATAAAATTCATTATTTTTTCCATTGACAAATATTTGTTCGAATCATTTTTAATGGAACCTCGAGTAAAATCTCTTGAATTATTATACCGACGTTAACGTTTTTTCCTTCATTTGTAAATAATATTTTCAGTGTATTGAATATTTAATGTAACCATAGCCACAGCAACACGTGGTTGGATCTCTAGTTTCTTATAATATAATTTTCATACACAGCCTTTTATATGAATTGCCTTGAAAAAAAACGGTAGTAGAGGACATACAATTTGGGCGAACGAAATTTTAATATTTTCCTCAATGTTTTTTTTGTTTTGGTTTTTTGGAAAACGTTAACAGTCTAGGCTTTTGAAAAAGTCCAAATTTGTTTTGTTGGCCTGAAATAAACTTTGGATCTTGAAAACATTAAAAATTGATATAATAGATTCCGTTTTTTATTTGGTTTCAGATAACACGAGTTACTAGGAACATCGTCGCCCGTTGAGGCTTTCTAAAAAAATGCCAAAAATTGTCACAGTAGCCGCCATTTTGCATTAGAGAGTCAACATAATTTTTTTAACTCCATAATGGTTGTTCTGTATGGCTTGAAAGATTCAATTTAAATTTTTTTTTTCTTACTCCTAGCATAAATGATCAGAGTTAGACCTATTTTTAGAATTCTAGTGCGACTAACCCCTTATGTATTCATAGGTATAAGTAGTCGCTCTAGAATTCTGAAAGCAGATCTAATTCTGATCTGATCATTTACGCTGGGAGTAAGAAAAAAAATTTAAGTTGAATCTTTCAGATCATAAAGAATATCAACTAACAAACCACTTAAGTATTCATAGGTATAAGCAGTCATACCCCTAATATTAATGTGCACAGTGCACGTGTATTTTATTGAAACTACTTTATATGTTTGTAGCCTTATATTTATGAATAAAGAAGCAGACATACATCAAATATATATACATATTCAAATTCCTAATGATTTATTATTGAGTGCACACTTCTTGGCGATAATAATGTGCGTGTGTTTATAAGTGTTTTTGTGTTCTCTGCGTGCTTTGTTGGTTCAATTTTATTTTTTATGTGAATTTCTAGAATTCCTCTGTCCATTGATGCCGATTCCTTTGTGCATAACACATGTGATGAATATTACATATGTTCATATGCGTGTACATATTATATCTTAGAGTACGCTATACTTGTATGTGAGTTATGTGGCACACGGATTAGCTGATGTGCTAAGATACATTCCATATTGTTTTGAAATAAATTTGGGTAAGAGCATGCCCCACGTATGATATAAAAATATAAAAATTAAAACACATGCACGTACATAATAGAGGAGCGTTGCTATTTTTTTAATGCATTTAAATTCATCATTAATTCATATACATATAATATTTAAATCTAAATTACATATAACTCTCAGTTCAGCAATAGCCCTCAACATTGACTGGGCCTAGTTTTACTGCTAAATTAACATGATACATATATGCCTTTAGGGTTTAAGCAGGGTATTGAGAATAACAATAGCTGTGGTACTGGTTATTTGCAACCCTCTTGTAATTTAAACTAAGTAGTGCTATCGACGTCATCTAACAAGAGGCGCACAAAACCAGCTGTTTCGACGGGGTCGAACTATAGAGAAATGGGTGCTTGAGAAGTTGATATGTAGTTAGTATTACGCGGGCACTTTTTGCATACAGAGCATATGTAAAGTCTGGATTTGCAGGGTTGGTTTCTAACAAAACGTCCATGCAGAAAGTACTTGGTCTCTCCTTTGTTATGCTTCTGTATAGATAGGTTTTGTGGACGTATCTTGCTAAAGTTGCAATGCGGAAGATGAGGTGGAAACATCTGCACACTTTCTTCTCCGCTGTCCAGCTTTCGCCAGACTAAGCTGCAAGCATCTCGGTTGTCATACTTTGTACGAACCCGGCGAATTAGCTGGTATTAAAATTAGCTGCCTCAATAAATTTGTGGCAGGCTCTAGGCGTTTTGTCAATATGTGACGATCTTTATAGCTTCGGTCCAGCCGAGGCAACATTTTTTTTTGTTTTTAATTAATATATGTTTTAATTTATATTTGTAATTTCGAATTTTATAAAACAAAAATCCATGTAATATTCTTATATTATCTGGCATTATTTTATTCCTGAAGCTTAATTTGCTTTATTTATGTTTCTTGTATCCCATTATAATATTTGTTTTTTTTAATCTATTTTATTATTTATTGCAATGCGTGAAATTTCCATTTGTAATTTCTATTCTCTGTCATACTGATGCATTTGGTGGCAACCACAGTGTTTGTAATTTCTATGAATTTGTTTTTTTTTGCTTATATTTTATATTGTGCAACGCTCGGCACTCATGAATCTTCAGTCATTTAACCACCCACTCGCTGTTCGCACAGCTTTCTGCACTTTCCCTTGCCACGAGATAAATCACTTTTTCCTTAACGAAAATTTAGAAAATATTTTCCGATGCGTTTAACCGCATCCACCATGCCATATTGCGCGCCACCAACGCTGGCCTGTGTAAAATTGTGATTATTTTTTGTAAAGCATTGACATTGCGCTACTTGGCCGCTGAATGGGAGCACACGCTGCAGCTACTTTAACGCCACTCTAAAAATAAGTACCTTAGGCGCGACCACATGTATCTCAAAAATTTTATATCGAAGAAGCACATACATACATACGTACAGCCGCATTTTCTCCACACACGGCGCTGCTGCGCAATTTGCTGCAACAACAATAAAATTTTGAATTTTGTGCCTAAATTTAAAAATGTTTTCATCATTTTCCTAAAGACTTTTCTATAAATTTTCGGTGTCAGTGCACAGATCATGAGTTGTTTTTATTACTTTCATTGAGTTTTTTTTTGTTTGTTGTTGTTTACTTTTTTTTCATAATTTCAAATGCAATTTTTGCCATATTTCTGCGTTCCTCAACGAGCAATATATACGCCAGCGCCAAGCATAGTGTCTCTTTGTGTGTGTGTGTGTGTTTGTTTCTTTTGGCAATGCCGCTATATTCATTTCATGCTGGAATTTCGCGTTGAATGCGAACATTTTACAATTCATAAACGATCCGTCACGCTTGTGCCAACGCCCACTCTTTGTCACATCAACGCTGGTTGCATTTTGCTGGAGCGCAGTGTCGGCTATTTTCAAATGTCAAAATAGTTCGACATACTAGTGGCGTGATGTTCATATTTATTATTTTTTCTCTAAATTCTTGTGTTTTTTTTCAGAGTGATAATAATTTATTTATAGAAAGTCTATGTAAATTTGAAGATGTATAGACTGTATGTATATCTTACTTATATATTTTTTTCAAATCTTTTTCCAACAACTAAAGGGTTTTTTAAAGGCATTTTATTTAATAATTTAATAAAAATAATATACTTTTTCAAATGGAATGTACTTTAATAAACGGTGATTTATTTTGAAAAATATTGAACTTCCTTCCTTCTAGTAGCCGATTTCCAGGAAAACCCTCAAAAAAGGGTGTCTGGCATTGAGGAAGATTTTTGTGTTTAAAATTATCTCAAATCTAAAAACCGCAAAAATTCATATTACCATAGATGAATGCAGGTGACGATCGAAGGAGTAGTCAAAATTCCTACATTTAAATTTTTCTAAAAAAAATTTTTTTTTTTCGTGAAAAATTTTACACTTCGGAGTTGCTTAAATAATCGAAATTATTATCAAAAATCTTATTTCATTGATCACTGCCTGAGAAATGTATCTGAGAAGGGTGCGTAAAAATTTCAAATACATCGGTCCAGCCGTTTCAGAGAAATTTAGTTGGTTTTTATGTTAATAATCTCGTTTCTGAAGATCAAAATCAATACTATTAATTATAACGGCTAAAATAGCATTACTTGCGTGCTCGCTTTTAATACCCAATTTAATATAAATAATCTCTTCCATCATGAATAAATCATTGAAGATTAAGTTTTGTTGTTGCTAAGTTCTAAATATTGATTACTTTTATTTTCCTCGGAGAAAATCAACCAAACACAGCGACAACACTTGAGTAATCAAATCAAATTTGGAGCATGCACTTCTCACTAAGTGCTTTGGGATTTAACGAAGTGGAGAGATTTTCATAATACGAAAATAAAGTGTAGAACAAAACTATAAAAATGCGAACAAGCAGTATTTATTATTTGGTAATGAAAGGCACGCGTTTTAAGAGGGCAGCTGTGGGCGGTAATTGAAACCGTAAAAAACAAAAAAAGAGAGGCGAGCGAAGAACTATGAAAAATGGCCACGAAGCATTGTCGAATATATAGTACTTTGAACTCCTTCAGTCTTTAGCAGAGGCGTGACTATTACTTCAAATAAACACAGCTACCATTTGTTGCTCTCACATGATTTTACATAGAAACATCAGTATTTTTGTTCTATGAATTTAAACAGGAATTTAAACGTGTTTTAGGTTACTACAAAGAAAAATTACAATAAAAATGTTTAATGACAGTTTCTTCTTTTCTTTTTTGTATTAAAAGTCCGAAAGAGTATTTAGCTAGCTTTGGCTCTAAAGACTATTCGTACTTGTATACAACAGCTAAATACAAGAAGATTTTTATTCAAAATCTTCGAACACCCGTCAAGGTTTGCTTAAGTTCTAAATACGATTTTTCAAAGTATCTTAGGGTTCGAAAGTAAGTTAGAAAAGGTGCTAGAATTTAAAAACTTTTCAGAGAAAGAATTTCTGCTTAAAAATACCATAGCAAGATAGTTGTCATCATTTATAAACAGTTGGACAGGATACGTGCTCATCTCCAATAATGTTGATGGCTGAATAGATATTTATTTTCATTCGAACATAACAACTAACATCTGGTAAATCTACTACTTACATAGGTAGCTCCGAACTACGTCGATATGAATTTGTGGTGAGAAAATATTTGATTTAGTTCATGCATGGGAAGATTAATACGATAGAATTTTCTATATATTTATTGCCATACTTATTGGACTGTGAAAAGGGCTAAGTATATGGTCTTTGTACGGAACGGAAATTAAATTGTAGTTCAAGCTCAAAAGTATTCGTATATAATTGAGAAAGCCACATAGAACTTTAAAATAATGCTAACTATTCTTACCACGTCTGAAGTTCCAAACTAATATAACTCAAACTGTGTTTCTACTTTTTCAAATATTTCTAAGAATTTTAAGGATTTTACCTAAAGGTTATCCGATCATAGTTATTGTATTTCCTGAACATCCCCGAGGTACATCCAGAAGAAAACCTCGGACACCCTTTATAGTAATATCTAAATGATCAGCGTGGCAAACTGAGTTAATTAACCCATGTCTGTCTATCGGTCCCCCATTTTTCGAGATATCGATCTGAGTTTTGAGCACGTCCTATTCTTTCCAAGAAGCTGCTCCCTTATCTGGAATTGTCGATATCGAACAACTATAGCATATAGCTGCGATACAAACTAACCGATTAAAAACAAGATCTTAGGGTAAAGAGTATATATGCTACAAAAAATTAACCTATGAGAGGTATTATAGCTTCGGTGCAGGCGAATTTAAAAATTTTCCTTGTTTTTTCTTTTAATCAGTACAATATTGACAAATAAATTCTTAATAAAATTTTTTTCTTAAAATTCTTTAAGAATTTATTAAGCACCATTGGTCTCTAATAGCTCCCCATTAACATCAAAGGGTTAAGCATTTTTGCGTATTTACCATATGTGAACAATAAATTGTCAGACGACTGCCACATTGGCAACTTATTTTCAATGCACGCGATTGTTTATTGCATGTGGGTGTTGGGTGCTATAAACACCAGAGAACAATGACACACATACAAGCACATTGGTTTGATGAATTTATTTATTATATATACATGTGTGTGAAACAGTCTTCACGAGAGGCATTGTTGCAATACCGCCGGCAACAGTTCTCCATTCACACACATACACGCACACACATACATTTATGCAAAACACCAGCCATCAGCTATGCAACCGACAATGAAATGAAAAGGAAAGAATAACTGTGAGGAAAATAGAGCACAACGATATCAGCGAACAGCTAAGCGAAAACAGTTCTTATTATGCTGAATCTGTGTAATTTGATGCAAAATACAGTTTATTTAATTTCACTTTGCACTTTCTGAGACTTTGCTGCAGAAATGCAAATTGTTATTTTTATATATAATATATGTACATATGTATGTGTATAAGTGTTTACGTTTACTAAGATTTTGCTCTCGCATGCATTAATAAATACATATTTATCACTATTATTGTAGTTGTTGTTGTTGTTTTCTCAACAATACTAACTTCCTTCCAATGTTAATGTGTGATGCATTGTGACGTCATAGCGTCATGTTTACCCACATTCATTGTTATCGACATGCTTTTATAGGTACATGCAGCCCACGCGGCGTATACGCAACGCAATTGCAAAGCGAGTAAATGGAAAAAATATTAATATTATATTTTTCTATAAGTAAAGTCGCAAATTAACAACAAGAGTATTTCATTTTTTTTTCTATTATATTTAACAATTTTTTATATACACATTTGTACACATGTGTGTACATACAAAGGTATGCTTGTATGTATGTATGTATATTAGGTATTGTTTTTTTTTTTTCTTTGACGCCATTATCACTGCTAATTTGTGAACTGAAAATCTCTGCATATTTGGTATGTTCTACTTTGCCATTGAAATCGAAATTGAAATCTAATTAAAAGTGAAAAAACAAAACATTCAGTTGATTGAAATGTCATTTATTGTTGCTGCTTTTATTAGTGTGAATAGTGTAATTGTAAGGTTGTTGAGCATTTGATTATTTGTTGCTTTGTTTTTTTTTTTTTTGTGTTTAGTTTTGATTTTGATTTTTTTAGTTTTGTTTTTTTAGTTTTTATTTTTATTATTTTATTTGTTTATTCGGTGCGGCTGTTAAATCAAAAGGTAACATTGATTGTCTCGACACTTAACGGTCTATTTAGTTATTCAGTCACCTTCAGTTGTCAATTTGGCACCTTACTTACCTTACAAACATACATGTACACATGCTTCAAGCGGTGGGCGTTCACTTGGCTATTTTTTTCCTGCTTTTTCTACATTTTTCATGAGGCAGCTTTATCATAATATAAATCATAGTGCATCATAGGGTGACCCAAAAGCTTCAATAAACAAAGGTCGGTGAAACTCTAATGCATACTAGCCTTGTTTGATTTTATTTTAGCTTGTTGGAGGTGGTTTTTAATTATAGACAAGGGAAGACATTTTTGAACCATGAACTGGGTTTTTTGAACTTTTACAAATACTTTGAGGTTTTGTGGAAAAGGTATTAATACAAGATCTTTTTATTATCTACAACTTTGTCATATAACCGAAAATCGAGATAAACTGTTTTTATTTGCTTATTTTATTTGCCTTTTCCAATGACTTTCAACCTACTATGAATATTTTTAACTTTTTATTATTTTCAAAAGTATATAAGCGTGTTGCTCAATAGTAAATATATAGGATTCTTTAGACTTTTTTCATTTTATTTTAAGGGTTATATCCACTTTTCTAATACATATATATATTTTTTCTAATACATTCCCTATCCGGCATGTAGTTTCGGAGATATGTGCGTACTTGTAAGAATTTTCAAACTTAGTGTTATCGAGTCCCAAAACTTTAATCGCATTTTTTCTCGAAACTCTCTTTCAAGTTTTCGGAGGTCCTCCTGGATCGGCTACGTGATCAAGGGAATCCAAAATAAAATGTTTCTTAAAAAAAAATTCTCTAAAAGAGAAATGAATATATTAAATGTATACAGTCCAATACTTGTTCAATAAAGCCTTAAAAAGTGAAATTTTATTCGTTTTTCTCTACTTCAAAAAACATTGTAATAGTCCCCTTAGTCTAACCTCGTAATAGGAAGTTCGAAGCGTTTACATTTAATCAACTTTCATGCTCCAAATGACTTGTAGGAAAATTAAGTCTAATATATATATATTAAGGATGCTATTTTTTATGCTCAGAAGTAAGCGCAAAGTTCTCTTTCAATGTTACTCCTAAGAGGCCAAGAACTGTTAGCAACATAATTCTTGTAAAGGACAATCTCATACCTCACTTTTGAGAGTTCATTGAGGCGGACTACTATATTTTAGTGAGTTAAGCTCTTCTATATTTTCGAATTTCAATTCATTATAATCATACATTTCATAATGCCTTGATATAAATTTATGTAGTTGAATTCAATATGAGAGTGGGTGAATACCTCATTGAAATCGCATAACGGCATACGCTATTATACCAGTCTTTTTCACTTCAACTTAAGGCGCAGCGTATCGAGAAGACGTATTGTTTTCATTTTTCAGATAACTGCTTATACGTTATGCTACTTTTTGAAGAAAATACGTAAAAAATCTGAACTTTACTATTGCTTCATTTCAGTTCTTTCACTCTCAATATATAGATATATAGGGGTTCATTGAATATTTTTGAAAGTTTATAAAAAAGTTTATCGTTTTGCAATATGTAAAAGTTCTGCTAAAATTTGTATACGAAAATGTACTCAAAAAATAACGCAATATAAATCTCTTCATTTTACGTTTTCTTTATAGTTATGGGTAAATTTTTGTCTACTTATTTTAGCCTTTTTTGTTTTTTAATTTGTTTTCTATAATAACGAAATTTCTTTATAAAGCTTTTCTAAATAATATATACTAAATCATTGTTACCTATGTAAATAATTGTATATAATCGCCTATAAATTACCTTAATTTCAAAGTCTTCAATTATCGCCTGCCAATCCAATTTTGGTCAAATTTGTAGGCAATTAGCACGACAGCAGCTCAATCGCACACCTGCGAGCACTAACCCACAGACCTTTATGTAGGTGTACACACATATGTGTGAGTGTGTTTGCTTATTTTGCATCACGTTTTTCCCACTGTCACTAATTTTATAGCGCTTAATTCGATGTTGCAAGGCGAAAAGCTAAAAATTGCAATTGCACCGTGCTCCCACCCCTCTCTCGCTCGCTTACTCTTTCTCCTTCTATCACCTTGACATGATTTCACTATTTGTCCGTCGGCGTCCATCCGTCGCCGTCAAAGGTTGCAGCAACAGCAGGTTGGCAGCTCAGGTGCGCATTTAAATGCTTTGCCAAGTAGATTTCATTTAATCCCCACGACCCTGACTCGTTCTCACCTAGAAAATGCGAAACAAAAATAACATTCAAACAACAACAATAATTGAAACTTTGCAAATAAACATGTCAGCAACGCTAGCAGAGAGTTCGAGCAACTTTGCAACTTAGCTATGCATACAAATACAGTTAAAATAGTAAATAACTGTAGTTACCACCCACTTGTCGGTTATTTAAGTGTAAGTGTGTTAGTGTGTAAGTAAGTGGCTTAATGACTTACTGACTGGCTTAAAACAAATTGAGTGTTTCAACATTTAATACGCTTTTACCCCCATTTACGACGCCACTAAGCCGCTGCCACTTCCACTTTGAATAATGCACATAGCTACAAGCATAAATGCCTAAGTGTGCAATTAATTGCTGTAGGTGCTTTTGTGGCAAAGTGCTGCATGCCTTTATAAGCTAGAATTTACACCCGGTACTGAATATATTTATATATGTTTACTTATAAGAACTATTACTTTTTTAAAGTAAAATTTTCTATATTTTTTAAATTTCTAAATTAGACACCCTGTATAATAGTGGGAATTAGTTAATTATTTTCAGTATGTTTTCAACGTGCATTAATTATTGGTGTTTTTTTAATTCCACTATGCTATTTGAAAAATTTCCCCACGAGACACCCTGTATAATGATCTAGATTATAATTATTTTCGCTTTGTTTATAATTTTACTGAATTACAATCATTTTCTAAGTTCCATAATGTGTATTTTGACTATTTTCAAACGACCACCCTGTATAAATGCATAAATTGAAATTGAATCTTCAAAATGTTTTTACTTTTCTTTAATTATTTAAATTTTTTTGTGGCATAATATATGTTTTTCAAAATTTCGCACAATACACTCTGTACAATCATGAAAATTAGAATTATCTTCAAGTTTCAAAATTTCGACTTGAATTACCCTGTATAATAGCGCATATCTACATTACCTTCTATTTATTTTCGTCTTTGTTTAATTATTTTTTTTGCTTTCTAAGAATCATACATATATTGTATTTTGAAAATTTCTACTTGAATCACCCTGTAAGTTCGCGTAAATCGAAACTGTTTCGTTATATTCAATTTGTTATTAATTTTCCTTAATAAATACTACTTTTTTAAGTAGTATAACCGATAATTTAAAAATTTGTACACAAGGCACCCTGTATAATCGTGTAAATCTAAACTGACTTTAATTTTTTTATTATTACATATTGTAATTAATATTCGTTTTTATGTATTATATTTCGTGTTACAAAATTGCTATTAGAGCACCCTTTATCATCGCAAAAATTTGAATTATCTTTAAATAATTTTCCATTTTCCTTAATTTTCTTTATTAATAAACTATTTTGTATTTTGCAAAATCCCCACATGATACATTCTGTATATCTGTAATAATAAAATCTTAACTGTACATATTTAATTAAATTTCGATTTTCCTTAATTTAATTAAATATTTTTTTGTAGTATAATTATTTATAAACGTTTTTTTAATTTCTACTTGAATCTCCCTATTTAGTCGCGTAACTGTAAATTATCTAATTTCTACCTTTCTTAGATATTATTAATTTTTTTATGCATCATATTCTGAGTTTTAAAATTACTACTCGTAACACCCTGTATAATCGCGAAAATATAAATTACCTTAAATTTTTTTTCAGCTTTTCTTAATTAATTTTCAAAATTTGTACTCAAACCACCCTGCATAATCGCGAAAATATGAGTTATCAATATTCAATATTTTATTTTTGATTTTTCTTAAAAAAAAAATTTTAAAAAAGCAACAACAATAATAGTAAAGAAATCATAGTATTTTGAAATGAAAAATGTCAAACAAATTCCGACAGATTTGTAAACTTTGAAATGTTTATTTTTTCCTTTCATATTTTGATTTTTTCACATTTTAATTTTTATTTTTTCAAATGGTGTGCTTTAATTTAAATATTTTAAAATTTATGGTTTATTAAAAGTGTGCTAAAATTTGAAGTGGTTTCTTCACGTACTCGTAGACGTTGGCTATCTACTTAATGTAAACGAGGCATTACGAAATTGTCGGTGATATAAATTACTACAAACACAAAAGCCGCAAACTATTTCCACTAAAACAAGAAATAATAATACTAATTAATAAACACAGTGACAGCGACAGAGCAGCATGCAGTTAATTTTAATATAATTATGTAATAACGAATACCACAATTGGAGCATTTGCTTGTGGTTTTGGCCGATTACGAATTTTGCGGTTTTCATTATGAAATTACCAACTGAATTCCTTTGTATCATATTTTCATATCTAGATTTATATAATACTACAGTATTTGTTGTATATTCGCTTTGTGGCTGTCGCTGTGTGTTTTGCAGTATACACTTCTTTCACAGAAGGAATAATTACAATGGCGAACAAAAAAAATTCAGAAAACTGAAGATTTATATTTATATATTTTTCATATTAGCACACTACCATAAATGCTCAAATCATAATTATAGCAAAAGTAACATGTTTAGATCAAGTCTTTAAACTGATGGCTTATTTTATACAATATATTTCAAAAACCAAATATTGACAAAAATATTTTACTAGTAAAATACAGCATTTATCTTGAATAAACTTTTATTTTCAAAATCCTATTACCTTCAAAGGTATATTTAGCTTTTTGTGTTAATTTTTCAAATTTTATTTCCTTGAATTTTTTTGCAAAAACCTAATCGGGCATATCGTTTGACGGCAATCTTAATTTTATTGTCCAATTTTCATGTTCGCCACTGTTTTTATAACTCGTTACCAATCGTTATTCCCACACGAAGGTATAAATATTTATATTAAACAATTTTTACATTGTAGAAATTTTTCTGTTTGTCAAGTCTATATCTGAGTTTTTCTTCATCGCGAACGGCGCTATAACCGCCTTAGCAAATTGACTAATATTCCGTGTTAGCTGCCTCAAAATTTCATCCTTTTGGACTATCATTTTACGCATGTTCTCTGAAAATTTCTTAGCTGTAATGCGTAAATTAGTGAGAAGAGTACATTTCATTCTAGGTGAGACTAAAAGTTATTGTCTGGAACTTTTAAAAAACTATTTACAAGAAACATATAGATTGATATTGATATTGATATTGATATTGATATTGATATTGATATTGGTATTGCTATTGATATTAATATTGATATTGATATTGGTATTGATATTGATATTAATATTGATATTGATATTGATATTGATATTGATATTGATATTGATATTGTTGTTGGCATTGATATTGATGTTGATATTAATATTGATATTGATATTGATATTGATATTGGTATTGATATTGATATTGATATTGATATTGATATTGATATTGATATTGATATTGATATTGATGTTTATATTGATATTGATATTTATATTGATATTTATATTAATATTGATATTGATATTGATATTGATAATTATAATAATATTGATATTGATATTGACTTTCAATTGATATTGATATTGATGTTGATGTTGTGATTTTAACTAATATTTAGATTGAGATGAAGAAAGATATTAACTTTTAAATTATCAAACTATTTATATATAATATTAATACCATATACAATTTTTTGAGGCACACACTGATCTCGTTCTCTCTCTTTCCAGAATCCGTCGACACTACACATAGCCCTTATACCAATAACGAAAACAAATCGTCAAATTGTAGTCTATCCTCCGCATCGGTCACTGCCAAATCGAGCTGCCAGCAAACGTCATCAGTATACGATAAAATAAAGCATCAACAACAACAACAGCAATTGCAACAACAGCAACAGCGTCACCAATCGTCAAAACATCACTCGAAAGAACAACAACAACAGGGAACCAAATCTTCTACATCCTCCTCAACACGCTATCACGGTGTGCATCCACATTTTCATCACCACACCGCACCAGCCTACTACACCGACGTCAATCTACATATCCACACCCCGAAGGCTAACGATGTTACGTCACTAAATGAGAATTACCAGAGTGTCTACAATACACCAACACAATTGGTCAAAGAGCATTATTTTCCCAAAACTAGTACCGCTACAGTAGTACCACCACCAATTGGCACGGGTGCAGCAGTTATTGGCCGCGCCAGCACTACATCGCCCTCGTCGGTGGATAAGCGCGAACGTGAACGCGAACGCAACAAAGCGCCGATCAACGCTTTCGACAGCGCTACTAGCAATACAACAGCTGCACGTGCGGCTTTTTTTCGTGGCGGCTCTGCGGGCAGCAGCGGCTACAACAACAGCGAAAGGCAAAGTCACGAAGCTTTAGCGAAATCGTCGCCAGCATTTGGGCGCCCTACCGAGACAGGTGAATTGAACGATACCACATACACACCATACGTTGACAGTGGTAGTAGTTTTGTTGTTGTTGATATCAATAGCAGTAGTGATTGTAGTAAATTTAATAATAATAATAATAATGTTAAGCAATTAGACAACAACATCGCGACAGACAAAACACAACACGATAGCATAAATCATAATTACAACAACAGTAACATAATATCCATAACGTCCCCCACATCACCGACAGGCACGAATACATCGACAACAACAACATCGGCCGGGCGCAGTCGTAACTCACATCGTTTCGCTGGTAAGAGACGCGCAGTGCGCGTGCGTAGCGAATCCCGACCGATTAGCGCGCTCTATGATATAATATGCAAGGAGAAGGGTCTGGATATTGGTACCAGCACAACCAACGAAGAAGACTCGTCAGCGCCGTCAAACGAAGACGACGCGCATCATAGCGCACACAGCAATCATAATACAAAGAGCAAGAGCAAAGAACGCAACCATCCACATAGCAGTAACAGTAGAAATAATAGTCTAAAGAATAGTAAAGATTACGCAGAGATCTCAAATTGTTTAACCGCGTTCGTGGCCAACTCTTTGTCCAACTATTTGGGTGGCAAGGCATACGATCAATCGAATATGGATCACGCTGCCACCGCATCCGGTGATACAAACGCAACACACGATCGCACAAAGCGTTCACACAAGGTGCGCGCGTCAAGCGGCCACAAGCCGGGCACCAAAAAGCGCAAGGATGTTGGCGGTAAAACAAAAGCGAGCGCGCCGCGTAGTCCTCGCGACGAAGAGCTCAACGGTGAGACCAGTGAAGATTCGAATGAGGCGCGTGCGCAGACCATACTGTCGTCGCGCACCAAGCATCGCGCTGATTGTAGTCGCCGCATGAATGGTACTGAGAAGTCGGCCTCTTTGCCGCCACAGCTGCATGTTATGGCGCACGCCAACACCACCACCTCCACAGGCATGCAACAAAAAGCAACTACTCATACAAATAATGTCGAATCAAATACTCATTTGAATGAGCGCAAAAAGTGCTCTATTCATTGTCGTTGTCATTTGGGTTGCGAATGCCGCTCCTCGAATTCCGCTCATCGCACATCACATTATCCATATGAATATCATCAATCCTCATTACCACCAAACCTGTCATCCGGCACATGTAGTAGCGTACGCTCGCCCAGCACCGCCGATGACGATAGTCTCGGTTACTCCCCCGAAAAGCTATACATTGAACCTGTAAATATGAATTTAAGTGGTATCTCATCTAGCCCTGTTAATGCTAAAAATGCCAATAGTAGTAGCAGTGGTGTAGTGCTTGAGCCAACGTCCAGCATACACTCGGCGCGCAATACCAAAGAGCGTGTTAGTCGCGCCCAGCAACGACGTTTGCGCGAAGAAATGCGTCGTCATACGGATCTGCCGCAATTGGACTCACTCTCGCCATCCTCGCTTAGTAATCTTAGTCAAGTGGTGGGTTCGGCGGAGAAGGCACTGAGTGAAGATGAAGGTGTTGCGGGCGTGAAGCAACAAGACACTCGCACGAGCAGAGCAAGAAGGTAAGTTAAATTTGTATGTAGTTGCTCGTACATCTAGCGCTTTTTAGTGTATGAAATCCTAAGGTATTTTATTATAGTTCTAAGATATGTTCTTAAAGTTGAAATATTTTAGGCTAGCACCGAATATTCAACGTAAACTAACAGAAGCCAGCGCCTAACTAACCTAACTCTCGCGATTCTTACACTTAAACCGAGTCTATCAAGATCATATGTATGGGTATTAAGCTGAAACCACCCAACCAGCAAGTTTGCATAAATTAGGAGATTATGAAACAAAAAGCCTCTCACCATATTTTTTCTCCTTCTCGGCGTTCATTAAGCGGAGCTCCTAAATGCTGTTTCGAAAAAAATGGGCTCGAATTTTTATGTGCTGAGCTTGACAGACCCGCACGCTTTAACAATTTTTTCACTATACCACTTATGGAATCATTTTTAAGGAATATATTTTTTCATGCACTTGTTATAAACCTTGACTTGGATGGCCTTAAGTCTATTCATAGAAATTTGGTTTTTTCGGTTTCGGTTCATTTTTGGAGCGCCATTCGCTAGATTGTTGGATAGCTTCAAAATCATAAATCCACGTCTTGTCAGTTGTAATGATGCGTTTTATAAAGGTAGAAAGGTTGTACTTAGCTAGGAAGAAAACCAGAATTGACCTGAACCAGTCCGGGTCAATTTTGATCATATAATATTCCTTTACCATACAATGTATCTGTCTGTTTTTATGTTTCTAACATCGAAAAAGCGGATCTATGCCTCAATTCACCGCTAGAAAAACAAAGCAACTCATTGATCGCCAAATTTCAATAACAAAAAGACATCACCGGTTTTGAGACGCTTTCTTGCGCTGGTCATTAAATTTTTGAGCCGCCGTCATAATTGTCTTCTTTGTTTTGAATTCTTTTTTGTTTTTGTATATTTCTTACAATTTGGTTTTTTGTTTTTGGTGCGCCAAGATTTTATTGCACTTTCGCTGGCGATATTCAAAGTGGCTCAATGATTTCTTACTGGTTTTCATGGCCCGATTTTTTCTTTTATTAATATTTTTTTTATTCACTTTGGCGACGGAGAATTTGACGTTTCGCTTTATTTTTTTATAGTTTTTATTGTATGCAAAAGTTGCTGCACCTCCAATTAGTAGACTGGATAATACCTGCTTCCATGCACAACATAACCGTACTTATATGTCTGCGTATGTATGTATGCGTTTATGTTATCTGCGCAACTGCAACTGGCACTCAGGGGTGCGGCGGCGCCACTCTGGCTGCGACTAACTGCTTATGAATAATTGTCGGCGGTTATGGCATTGTGTCGGTCATCGTCGTGTCTCGTCACTGCGCGTGTCTTGCTGCTCGACACACTGTTTGACCGTCTGCCATCGTTGTCTATTTATTAATTTGCGTTGTCAATTGATGGGTGGTGGCGTCAATATTTACTATACATGTGTGTCGTCTGCGCATGCGCGCCGCTCCAATGTCCAAATGTGGGGCGCAAACAAGTATTTCTCTTTTTATTTGTTTGTGTTTATTGAAGCCATGCAACTAGTTGCCTACACACTTTTTTGACCGATTTTCAAGTAGAGTTCGCTGCTATCAACGCGCCTAAATTTTCATATAATTTGTTATAAACTTTTTTGATAGTCTGCGATTTCTTCGCAGAGCTGTTTTCGCCGCCAACATTTAAAGTCGCACAACGTGTGTTTTTAAGGCGTTTGCTGTTAGTCTACGCAGTTTAATCATATCGTGATCATATTCGTAAATTAAATAACAAGTTGTTGATATTGGTTTGATATCATAAAGTGTAATCCTGAAATTACCATTTAATTTTCATTATAGATATCCTCTATAACAAATAAAAATACTTTAGTATGATCAAATCATTTATTTTCCTTGATATACATATACGATAAGTGCGATCCCGATATTTTTCTCAACAAAACAAAGAAACTATCATTATTGTCATTCTTTAATATATTTACACCCTTATTACGTAACTTGATTAATACTCCCAATACTTTGTACACCGCTTCTCTAATATTAAACTCCCGGTGGTTTTCTGCGTTTTCAAGTACACTGGTTTCAGTAGCCTTCCTCAAAGTAAAATTCTGTTATAGTATCGAACGCAAGCATACCGGCAACTATAATCCAGTGGACTTCTGCAATATGGTTGCTAGTAATAACAACTGTTGGCACATCTTTCAAGCTTGAACCGACATTTTGTGATCCTAAACTCTTTATTAATTTTACTCTAGTATTTCCGTTTAAAATAATTTAATTTAGGAGTTTTTCTTTTTCAAAATTGCCGAACCATTTTTATCGGACTTTCTTCTAGATTTTGTTAAAGCAAACAAGTAAAAATATAAGTTCGATATTTTTATTTCCATATCTGTCTTAAAATCATCAGCTAAATGGACTCGTTGTGTATGTCCCCAGTGCTGCCATTCTTTCAGAACTTGAAGTGGCACATTTACTGTCTGTCAACCGCACAGGCTAAAAGTCAAATAAACGATACTAAAACTGTATTAGATCTTTTAATTTACTATTGGGGCTGTAATTATTTGAATTAAGAATGTTCAATCAGCTGACAATCTCATCGCTTGCTGCAATTTTTGTAGAAACAATATTCAAAGTCATCACAAAGCCGATCAATCGATCCTTATTAATTCTCTGCCGCCTCGCATTTCTTGAAAAACTGTATAAACACTTGATTTCATTAACTTGTTCTTTGATTTAAGTAAAAAAGATTTTATGTACATTTTAGGCAAGTTTTTCTGATAGTTAGTTTAAACGTTGATTTATATGACCTATACTCCGTTGCTCTTTTTCTTGCTTATCAAGCTCGCGTATCACGAAACTCCAAGTAAATCCAAGTCTTTCTCACTTGATATTTCCGCCTTCCTCAAATTCAAAGTTCAAAGTTAAAAATCTTACCAGATGATAGTTGTAGAAGTCGCTTGAAAGAAAACGATGAAGAAACATCTCAACAAATTCTTGCTGACTGCCCCGCATTTGTGAGACCAAGGCTAAAATACTTCAAATCTCACACTTTTAGTTGTCCAATGGAGCTGGCTGGTATAGAAATTAAACGACTAACAGTTTTGTAATGTGTTCATCGGAATGTTGTATGAGTATCATCGGAAGAAAAAAATGTTTTTTGAATTTTAGTCATCAATCCAGTCTTTCAAACTCAGAAACCCTTATAATTTTAATTCAAGTCATCATGACATCTTGACATAATTTCGAAATTTTTACTATTTGACAACGAGATTATGAAATTTTTAATGAGCATTTCTCATTCAAGTTGTCAGTACCGCTAAGGGAATATACAGTAAAAAGAAAACAACATTTTAGTTAAACGCAATCGCCAGCGGCGCTGAAACAAAGGTCTCCCACAGCTGCTGTGATTCTGACCATCTTCGTGAATGAAACCTGTAAAAAATCTCTACTAGAAGATATTGCCTATAAAATGAACTACGATCGAAAAAAAACTAAAAAATTTACAAAATGGCGGGTTTCTAAAGAAAGCGGTCGAGTTTTACCTAAAATTTTGGTCAAATTCGAGTTTTGTTTAGAAGAAAAAACTGGTGGGTCATTGCATGGAGAAGAAAAAATATCTTAATCGCAGTTTTCCTTTACACACGGAAATAAATTATAATAATTTGTAACAAAATCGCTAAATATAAATATATACATACATATTAGGGTGGATCAAAAAAAAAATTATATTTTTTTTTCGCTTGGTACTCTGAAAAATAGGTTCTTAGACAGGCATAACAAAATCTATCTTATTATCAGATATAAAAAAATTTAAATCTGGCTTTCAACTAAAAAAAAAAACAACAAAGAACTATCTTTTTTTATGGACTTTGTAGGAAATTGAATGCTCTACAAGAAGGTCTCTTACGATTTTTTCGTAAACCTAACCGTTTAAAAGAAATTAACGGTTGAAGTCTCTTTTCCAATGTCGTCGATTGTACATGTCATTACGCTTAAGTGGCTCCTCGTTGTGTTTAAACTCTGAATAAATACGTACATTCAAAAATATGCATTATTAGAAAAACAAATTTTGAAAGTGATTTCGAAGACAAAGTTTTTTAATTTTTTTTTATTACTTGCTTTTTATTACTTTTGCTAAAATTAAGTTGTCACAGACATTTGAATGTCATCAATCCATATTTTTAACCCGGTAATGTATATGACCTCTTAAAACGTATCCATCTATTGTCTCTGTGTGTTTGTTGAAAATTCTAGCTAAAATTGAAATTGTTTATGCAAATTACTTTCAACTGTCCGCTATGGTTTTACAGTCGTCAGTCATAACACGGCGTCAAAATTTCACGCCTCATAAAGTCAATTTACCTAAAAAGAAATGCCGCCGCCGGCGACAGCTCAAGAAGCAACAAATACACAAAACAACAATGCTGCGCGCAACAATAGTCGAAATGACAAAATACCAATTATCCGAACGGCCGAATGACAAATTGCCGACAACATTAAATTTATGCATAAAGAAGCCAAAAACAAGAATAGAAACAAAAACTGAAGCTTGAAAAGCGAAACAAATCAAAGAAAGTCATAAATTGAAAGTATGTTAGTATATATGTATGTATGTATTGTATATAAAGGTGTGTTTGTATACATTTCGTTCTTACTATCTTTTATTTATATATATGTATGTATAAGCAACCACAGTTTAGAATTTATTTAAGAAATGGAATTTTCCAACCATTAAATGTTCTACTCGAGTTCAACACTAATTCTTCTCATTCGCTTCGAGTGAGCCGCGGCATCTTTTTGTTGCTCGTTTTATATTTGCTTATATTTTTTCTGGCTTCTTTGCGAGGCAAATAATATGTATATTTGAAAGAGCTGCTTTAAATGCTACTCCGCTGATATACCCTGTAGGAAACACAGAAAGAATTGCTGTCTTTAAAACAAGTTTAGTTATTGGTTTCGAAAGTTTGTATTTCGATGACAAAAGTTTAAATTAAACATGTCGTTGGTCCAAATATATAAAAAAGTCAGATGAAGGCAAATATGGAGATTAGACACTTTTCAATCTGTCTTGTTGAAACCAGTTACATTTCCTACTGTTACATATATATATCCACTGATATTAATTTGCCCATTTTGTTTGAAGAAAACTGCGTCCAAAGTCGTTTCGTGAGTCTGCGATTTCAAGCGATTTTATTTTTCATCCCTAAAAAAATACTTAAAAATATCTTTAAATAAAGCAAATATAATATTTATAAAGTAGAAAAATTAAAAATTTTAACTCAAAATAGTTTGGTGGTTACTAAAAAGATAAATCCGTGCACATTCGTTTTGTCGTTCTTTCAAATTTTTCTTAATGACAGCATTGCTACAATTATATATGATTTTTTTCAACAGGGTAGCATGTTAGTCCACATAAAGTCTTCATTCGTTTGTGTATTTATTTAGCATATAGTACACGAAGGTCAAGCCGTAGCACAAGTAGCTGCACCATTGTCCGATAAATATTTTAAATTTGTATATTTGTATCTTGCATCGAACGATTATCCAATTCAATATCATAATTTTTAATTTTAAATCCACTTATGAAACATATTATAACATCCAACTTCAAAACTCCATATCTACTTTAATTGAGTCTTGTTCCCTTGCTTTCTAAAAACTCCCAAACTTATTTAATTCCCTTGATATGTTTCGGTTGCAATAGATGATCTCTGTCCAAAAGTTGTGAATAACTGATCTGTAGCGCTCGTCTTTGGCAGTAATTTTGGTTTCATCCACAGTTTCAAAACAAAGTGTGGATCAAGAATGTCTTCGGCATACAAACTGCATCAGACAGTAACTTTTTGTGTATGCAGAGTGTTTTCAATATTGATCACATTTGAAATACGGAAATTATATTGCAATGAGAAATTTGCTTCATCGCTGAAAATAATTTGAAGGTAAAAACAGTTTGCCTCAAAATTAATTTCCGCAATTTTTTAAAGAAACTTCGGTGAGTATTCGCAAGGTATGTTTCCAAAGTATGCTCAACATAAATGTCAAACACAAATTTTTATCTTGACAGCTGGTTTGGCAGCTATCCCTCTCGGAAATTCCCCTACTTTCCAGCCTGTCATGCTTACTGAGTGAAGAAAGTATCATACCATAGTCTATAGATTCTAACCAAGAATTCAAGAATACCACGGGAATTTTCATTTGTCGCGTCATTTTTTAATACACGTTATTTCGAATCTTACGTCAGAAATTTTATTGCAATTGAACTTTAGTAACGCAATAATGACTCTACGGAACACCTGTTTTATTCAGGTCTGGTTCCACTACGAACATTTGTGATTTACAATTGTTGAATACAAAAGCATGTTCATTCGAAAAATAGGTGTGCAAAAGTCAATGTTGCAATTCACAGCTGAGATCAACACAGTTTGTGGCTGTTTTGCAGCTGGGCCGCGTTGCCGCGTTTTTTCTACCAGTGACGAGTACAATGAGTATTTTACCCAACTGGCGTAAATTGAGTCGCCATTCATTAGGGCGCATATGTATGTGTATAGAATTTTTTTCAAAAGGGTGTTAATTGCGGGTGCGCACCATATATTCTTAAAAATTATAGACAGAGGTTAATACGATTAATGACTCAATAATGAGAAAATATCCATAGTAAATGATAAGAATTTATTCCTGGTGGATACTCTTACATAATGACTCTTTGATTATTATACAATAAAGATTAATTAAACTAATAAAAAGTCACATATAAAAGCCGCTATCGCTTTTGACTGCCAATTAGTGAATTATGATTTTTGGATTGTTGAGCAAATTAATTAATTAAATTAATCAAATTAAAACACCCTGTACTGACATGCGTACTTATGCTTATATTTGCCTACCTAAAACTATCTGTTGTTCGACGGTCGGTTTGTTTTGAGTGTGTTTTCTGTTTGTTTTTATTTTGTTTCGCTTTTATCTGCATTTCTGTTACTAAAAACACATTTATACTTCCTTGAGTGATTACATATTTTTTTGTGGAGTCCAGGTAACCTAGCAGTAAATTGAATAAGTTCTCAAACTATTAGTTAACTTAACTTGAATTAAATTAATTCAATAATGATTTAAAAAAATTAAGAATGGAATAGTTATGCCTAAAGTGCTTATACTCTGAACTAACCTGGAAACTGCAAATTATCTTATCGACTAAGAACGAGAACACACATAGCTGTCATACAGTTTGACCTAAAGACCATTTTTATTTGTGAAGGGTATTATAGTTTCGAAGTTCCGAAGTTAATTTTTTTTTTCTTAGACTAATAGGTGTTAAGTTCATTAATATAAGCTAATAAGATTAGATACTTGTAATCAAGTACTTCTAGCTGGTTTTATGCCTCTCCATTTTACTACTGGGTATTTTTTTACTACTTTAGTTTGCCAACATACCGGCTTTCTTTCAATTACCAGTGCCCTTTGCCGCCTTAAAATCCAACTCCAAAAAATTTCGAGTATTTTTCCTTTGCAATTTCAAATTTGATATGCTGCTTTGCCGAAATTTGTATTGGTATGTTTATTTATGCGCGTTTTGACGAATAGCAATAACTTCCCAAATGACAAAAACAATGGTAAACAAAAAGAAAGACACGCATACACGTGCAGGCAACCATTATATATACATAAATATATCCATGCAGACGGATATTGCGCGCAACAGCGGCTACAACAACAAAACCAAACAAAAGAGACTTTTTAAATAAGCTGTTAAACCTGCTGCTCCGCTGGATGGCTGGCTGTCTGTCTGTCTTACTGGCTCTTTGCCTGCCCGCTGAAATAGTTGTTACCTCCAGAGGAGAGTTTGTTTGTATGTCGCTTTGTTTGTTTGTATGAGTGTATCTCATAGATACAAATCATGTTTTTGGCTTGTTTTTGTTATTTTGAGTCACTCTGCGTGCCAATAGAGCGCGCTGCGGCTCACCGTTGACTCGCTGGTGAATGTCGTTGGACGATTTGAACGTGCTTGCCAGTAGCTTAGCGTGTTTGGTAACGTTTAGTTGAGCGACAGACGCAAAACTAGTGCAGAATTTAGTTTGCTAACATAACAATAATTAATTGAAAATATTTTTATTTTTTTTTTCTTTACGTTTTTTTGAAAAGTGTTTTATAGACTCAAGAGAGGCTGTGTGAGTGTGTTTATAAAATGTTTAATTTTTAATATAAATTAGTGCTAAAAGTAGTTGTAAATTAAGAAAAGTAATTAAAAATCAAAAAAAAAAAAGAGATAAAAAAATTTTGTTTAAAAATTATATCCTCTAATAATTTATTTAACACCAATTTAATTACAAAAAACACAATCACATTAACACACCATCATTCTCGTTTCACAGATTTATAAATCGTTCCAGTCGTACACCGTCACGTGGTCGCAGCGCCAACAGCGCGCACAGTTCACCACATTCAAGGCGCCGCAACAACCAACACGCCGACACCTCGACATCTTCGTCCTCACCACCAGCCGAATCGTCGCATTGTCAACGCCTAACGGCCGCTACAGCTGGAGACGACTACAGTTTGAGTAACCTTGCGCTGCCACCCGTCAGCCCGAACGCTAGCACCGTTACCATTGAGGATGTAGGCTCGGCCTCCTCTAGCGATCATATTGCCCATATACAATTATCCCCATTAGAAATAATGACCAATTCAGCGACACCAGCAACCGAGCTGCGTCCGCCGGCGAATGGCAGTGCCGCACTCGATGTAGGCGAGGCACATCCCGCCGATACGGAGGTGAATGCGGAAGCCGGTACGGCCAATTTTGGCGTTCAGGTGGCCATTTCAGGTGAGTTGAAAGTGATGGATACTTTTGCTGTTGTTGTTTTGTGTTTCACTATTCTTTAACTATCGTTATGTTATTCGTGCACTCGTTTGTTGCAATGAGTTTCTTCTTTCTTTTTTTTGATGATTTTCATGTGATTTTTTTGCATGGATTTACTTGTTTTGCATCCTAACGGAGTTTTATGAAATAATTTGTGAGATTCGCTGAACTTTTCGTTGTTGCTTTAATGCTCAGCTTAATTGTTATTGTTGTTTTTTCTTTTCATAAACTTGTTGCATGATTTTTATAAACTTGAAGAGATTCGGGAATTTCTTATATATTTTCTGATGAAATTTCTTTAGTTTCTTTGTTTGCAATACTTTTAGTTTTTCCTCTTTTTATTTTGATTTCATATATAATATTCAAATAAGATAAGGCTGATTATATAATATATTATCTGTAATGTGAAGAAATCTTGCCTTATATTTTATTTAAAAAAAAACAAAGATAGGTTTGCTTTTTGGTTTTGTTCTACTAGTTCTCTCACAACAACGGAACAAGAGCATTATTAAAATTTCAATTAATAAATTGTGTTCTCGATATCAGTCTTATATTTACTCTCTTTGATTATTCAACAATGAAATTCCTTATATGTCGATTGCCCAGCATAATCCAGCCAACTTCCGCTAACTTTTGATATCATCACGAACTTTATTGTTTTATTTTGAACCATCTGGACCCTGGATTACACTGTTGTAAGATTGGAACTATGACCTATGACATTTTAGCTTAATACATATAGGATTAAACTAAATAACTCTTAAATCAAATTATGGTGGATAAAAACCTCTACCAAGAATAGAAACAGAACCGCAAAGCAATTTAGACACATTAATAGTTTTCGCGAGATTATTAAATATTTTTCCGTAGAGCTCATCTACAATATCGAAAATCAATTTTTTTAATAGAAATAGTTCTTAAAAATATATAAACGCTTTTCCAAACACACTCAAAGTGTAGAGCGGTAGTCGCTTATTTAATCGTTTTCTTTATTAAAGCTTTATTGACTTAACTAGACCCTTTATAAAAAAAAAATTCTTCAAGCCAAAATATTAACTGTCAGAGAAGTTAATTTTTGCCACCCAGTGTCACCGAGTTGATTGATTTATAACTTATTTTTTGCAAACTCATGCTCTATTATGTTATACACGCTTTGTTTGATTTTTATTTTTACAATTCAATTCGAACTGACAGCTGTCAAATTCCACTGAAATCAAAGTATGCATACTTTGTAAATTGATATTAAATTGATATTTGAGGTTAAGTATGTGTTTATTGATGGTTCAATGAACATTAAGTTTTAATGCATATGCAATACTGAGTTACATTATTTTCTTTAGGTTATAGATCAGTAAAATATGCGAAATATTGGTAATGAATAAATGATTATGATTTTGAATACATTTTGCTGTTACGAAAGAAAGCCTATGATTTCCTAAGCAATACTTTAGTCTCATGAAATCAGCTGATCTTAAAAATCTCAGCTGATTAATCCCCGATATGTATTATTTATCTTAGAAATAATTTAAATCTCCTTTTACGGAGTAGACATCCCAGAGTTGGTAAAGTTTTGACTTGCTAGAAATTTACATCTGGTTTCAGATTACTTTTTCTTTAGTCAATCTACTGTTTACGATTTACAAAAAAATATCGAATTGCCCACCATAATTAAGTTCTTGTACGGAAAGTTTTTTTTATTTGTGAAGGGTGTTGTAGCTTTGTTGCAACCGAATTTAACGTAATTTCTGTTTTTTTTTGAGAGATTTTTTTTAGACTAAATAGTAATAAAATATATGAAATAAAATACAACTCTATAAATAACCGTGCAACCGGGCAAAAATTAAAATGCTAAATAGGAACGTCACAAAAGATCGGACCAATGTGAGATAATCCAAAAGTGAACAGCTGGTTGACCAAGTGGCGGAATCATTGTGCTCAAACAAAACCAAACACCATAATAAACACAAATTACTTCGTTTCAAATTGAGTTGTGTTGTCTACTCTTCCTCGGATTAAGGCCCAGAGGCCATTGTTGTACCGGTTACTTTGTTATTATTTTGTATTAGGTTTTTTTTTTTTAATATGCCAGAGACAGAGTAGCAGCAGGAGCGGTGCTGGCCGCACTTGCCTGAGGTGTGTGTTACTACTTCGCTAACATAAATAAATACCTACATACATACTCTTATCAATTGATATGCTTGTAACTATTTAGTTGGCTGTTGGCTGTAAGTAGCTTGCCACAGAAAAGTGTGAAGTCAACAAACGCTTTTGGGTGATTTTAACAAATTATAACGGCTCTCTACTCTCATAGTCTATATTTAGCGAGTTTGTGTGTGTGCGTTTGTTTAGCCGAGACTGGAGCCAACTGCGACTGGAGAAATTTCATTTTTTTTTTTGTTGTTATTCACTTGTTGTTACTTTACTTAAAAGTGGCCCGCAGCTGGCACAACTTTTTTTTTGTTTGTTTTTTTTTACTATTGCTTACTCGTATGTATTTCCAATTGATTTACTATTGTCATTAATTTTATTTTTATTTAAATACATTTCACTTTTTTGTTGTTCGCCCTGAAAGCTCCACACATGTTTTCTAATTCATTTTATTGATGCATAAAATTTACATACAAACAAAACAATTGGTTGCAACTGTCACCAGCTGACAATTGTTTGGCCTATGTGCATATGTATTTGTATAGTGATCAGAGTGCAAGTTTTCAAGCTCTGCTTTCTACTATGCATCTTCTTGACCCGCACTCAAGCTCATACCAATAAATTAATGCATTTATCCGTACTTTTGAGATTATTGGTGCTTCAAAATATTGCCGAAGAAACATACGAATACAGTTGGTACTTGGTCAAAAAAACCATACATGAAAAAATATAATATGAATTCAACCGCTTTGGAAGCTTTCAGATTGTGCGAAAGCTTTCAAATTGCTTAAAAGCTTTCAAATCTTTCCAAGATATTCAAATCAGCATCAGTGCTGATGAATTACTCGAAAAAATATAAAAGAGTAAGGATTTTTAGTTTTGTATACAGAAAATCTCAAGCAAGATTTTAGACTTGCGATGTCAGTACTTATTTCTTTTCACTTACAGCTTTATATGCTTTGGAAGATTATTTTAGCGCAGATGTTATCTAGACACTTTAGAACTTAATGTTTAAAATATTTATTTTGTAAAAAAACCCAAAAAAAAAATAATAATTAATCGACTTAATCAATTTTAAATGAACTTTCTTTCCTATATGTATCCAACAATTCTCGTATATTTCTCTTTATTGAAAAATTATTTTTCAAAAAAAATATCGGTATTTTAGTCTACACAATGATGTGTTTTCTGCACTGTAGCTTTGTTTAGATTTTCACAAATTTCGATTACAGTATATATATTGCCGATTTTTGATACACTCAATTATCGATTTTTAATTATCGATATATATCACTAAAATCAATTCAAAATTCAATATTTAAAAGTGCTGTATTAGCAATAAAATGTCGATAACTTTAATGATTGAGCCAAAAATATCATATTGGAAAAAATCGGTATCGATACTTGTATTTTAGGTTAAAAAAAATTAATATCGAGCAAATAGCTAGATTATGTTTAAAATATTATATATCAATATTAAACTAAAATTTATTTTAGTTATGATTCAGTAATATCATATTGGAAATAATTCTGTATCCATGCTGATATTTTAGGTCCCAAAATAAGAAAGAATGAATATAAGAGGCACTGTATTCAAAATACCAATTACTTTTAATTCAATACAGTGGTTTTAAGAATGTTCTTCTCCACAAGCAATTATATTTTTTTGTTAATTTTTTTACTATCGCTGCTTAAAAGAGCTCGTAGGTTAGTAGATCGTTAAATATAGTTTTCTTTGGTATACTTTACAACATTACTTTTCCGCTTAATTTCTTTGCAAATAAGTGTTACTCAGTTAGTTGCTTGCAGCTTCTTTTTGTTTTGTTGAAAAACCGAAATTTGGAAAATATTTATAATATGATCTTCGTTAATTATCTCTTCACTGAATTCCGCTCGCCATTTTTTTTAGGAAATTTGCAAATTAACTATATACCCTTCAGCTTTATCTGTAAACGCTTGTAAATTATTCGACAAATATTTTAGCTAATTATACATAATGCCATTTACTATAGCGTTCATTGATTGACTTTTTTTGCTTAATTAAATATTAAATATGTTACTTGGAATTGTTCTTAACAAAGAAGCTCTAACCTCAATAGCATCTCTTTTTTAAATTCAAAAATAAAGTTTCTGAAACTATAGATTCAGTCATAAACTCCCAACATAAGTTTTGTTGTGGAAGACTTTTGACTGAAATTCATTGAATCCAAACCTTTAGCTAGATCAAAATTTTGAAAGTTTGACTTCACTGATATAATTCGCTAATAAACAGAACTCCCAAAATCACCAGTCAGCCTTATGTGATGAGAGAACCATAACATGTCCTTAGATAGAAAAAGTAATTCAATCGAAATCCTGGTATGTATGTCTTCACAAAAAATGTCCACAATTTCTTCGGGCTTGCGATATTTTCAGTTCAAGCAAAGCACTAAATTTATGGTGTAACAGCCATGTCGAGGGCACAATAGTCCATAGGTCGCGGCGCATTCCTCTATTCAATCTATTGAATGCTATTTTTTGGGAATTAAAATTAAATTAGTGTATCGATTGTTTTAAAATTTCTCCGACGGCATTAAAAAATATCCCTTATTCAGTGTTGCAATGATTCCGGCCTTCTCCGTGCCTGAAATCTGAAAAAAAAATTGGCGTTCTTAAAAAATGTTGAAATATTGAATGCCAAAAACTTGGCTTGCCAAAATTCGATTTTTGATCAGATCAAAAAACTGCTAAGACATTGTATAGACAACTATATATGGATAATGCAGAAAATTTTGATAGTGATCGGATCATTGGCTTCCGAGTAATCACTAAAGCAATTTGAAAAAGCTTTCTCCACAAAAAAGGCTTTAAAGATAAACTGATAGAGCTGATTAAACTGCGCGGCTACAATTTAGAAGCCTATAACTAAAAAAATGTTTGAAATATGCATTTAAAATTTTAAAGGGTTATTTTTAATGGTATAGCCTATCAATCGCACTAAGTGTGCTACATAATATATTTTACATTTATACCGTTATATAATATTTTTGTGATTGATATTTGCTAAAGGCAGCTATATGAAGCGAAATTTAAACTTATCTCTCATGATTCCATTCTTGTGTTACATATATTTATACTTAGAATTTATTACTTTTCCATAAATTGTTTTCTAAAAACTTCGAAAATTTTCGAATTTTATGAGATTCCACCAATTGCACACAATATTTCACATTTACCGCAATTTAACTGTATTTCTCTATTCTATACATTTAATATTCTCTGCACTGCTCTCTAACTTGGACTTCTCTATTGATTTGCCACATAATGTCATACCACGCAATGCTATGCCATGTCATGCTATGCTATGTTACGTCACGCACCCACATACATATGTACTCACAGCGGCGGAAGCTTTGCGCCAACGCAAATACGATGTCCATACACATAAATCTCCACATAAAAATCCTTCCAAAACTAGCACACGAACCATTACGACTAACAGCACCACGCCCACAATTACAAGTGTCAACGTTACGAATAGGTCGACCACAACAATTGTAAAACAGCGTGACCAACAACAACCCCTTCAATACAACAATAAAAGCAACCACAATAGCAACAATGCTATACATAACAGTAATTGTTGCCACAACAGTTACGCCATGCCTACTGAAACGTTTTTGCTTAAACAAAAAGCGGCAATGCTCGCCGCAAGCAGCGCCAACACCAACAGCAACACAAGCGCCACAGTTGTTGTGAGAAAGAAACCGTTATCGCCGTTACAAATCATTGCATTGCCACACAATGCAACCCTGGCAACACCATCTCCAAACGGAACAGCTACAGAGACAACAGCGATAACAGCAACAACAGCGCATCAGCTGAGTCACCAACTTAACGCGCAACAACATCCAACAGATGTTGGTATCCACCGGCAACAACAACTACAACATACAGGACATATTACACAAACGCTACAACGGCGTCCAAGTCCACTTTTAGGCGCACCACTCTCACCCTACGCTATAGCGCGCTCACCGTTGTCGCCATGCGCGTCACCACATTATGTGCGTCCGACAAAAGCGTCGCGTTTGCGGGCAGCCGCCTTGGGTGAGTTGACCCCCCCGAACCATGCAAATAGTGTTGCCCCGTGCTCGTATAGTTGAGTTTATATATGTAAATAAGTGGTAGCATACATTTAGGTGTAGCGGACAAAGTATGCTTTCATAGTGCTCATAACTCATAAATGACTCACAACGCCTGTAAATATGCTTTGCCTATGCGTATTGCGAAATTAACACTCATCTCGCAAGTTATTCACCCCTAATATATACATACATACATACATATTTAACCATCAGTGACCTATTGATTACGCCCTGGTACAGCAATAACAAAAATAACAATACGTTTAAGAAACCATTGTAAGCGTCTAACATTAGTCTTCGTGGAATTATAACAACCAAAAAATTCGTGACCATTGTGCTAATCAACCTCTACCAGGCAATAAACCATTAATCATAATTGTCGTAAAGCGCGTGTAACATAACAGCTTAACCCCACAGCTTTTGAATTATAACTTATTTTCTACTCTATCCCATAAATATAAGCATGTTTGAGCTTAATTCGACGCTACTAACCAACCAACACACCACCCTCTTCCATTCCTTTCTCTCTCTCTTTCTCTTTATGTCGAACAGATAAGAAAAAGTGCGAAGACGAAACAATTCAGCGTCCACGCTCTCCATGCTATGGTTCTCCCCTAACATCACCGCGTCCAGCAGCATCACCAAAACATCAATCGCCGCGTCTTTCGACAAGCTCATCATCCGACAATCCACGTCCGAACACAGCCGAATCTGAAAGTGATACAAAATTGGCACAGCACTCATCTCTTACAGTAAAACCACGTCTCACATCAACCTCCTCGAATGAGTCACCAACCACCAACAAGAAGCTGATACCCTCAGTTTCTGTATCGGTTAAACAGAATCTCAGCGAATTGCAATTTAATGGTGGTCCTACAAAAACGAGCAATTCGAAATTGAAGAAACCACGCACCACTGCAACTCTCACACCATCAACTGAGTGTACTGCCAAATTTACACGCTCGGCAGGTCGCTTGTCAACGGCTGAAGAATCAGATACGCATGCGCTGGCGAAGGCGACAACAAAACCGTTGCCGCGTCCACGTATATCCAGCACCATAAAATCGAGTAAATCGAAATCTACAAATGATCTGAAACCGGCGAGCAGCGATAGCTCGCCCGGCAAAACAGAGCTGAGCCCGGTTAATGGTGTAACTGTGAGTAGTTATTGTAATCTATATTATATTTTTTTTTAAATAAATTTTTACCGTTATTATTTTTCTTGCAGCCTGTTGGTCCCTTGGAGGATCGCGATAAATCATCGAAACGCAAATCGAATTTGAATCGTTCGCTCAACGAAGAGGCCACCGTCGATAGTGGTGAGTTGCTGTGTACGATGCAGTTATTTATTTCATATATGTATTAAATCGGATGAAATGAAATTATATCATTTTCATCTTTTCTTATAGTAATCAATCTGAAATATCTGCTGCTAACCGCAAAAATAAGGAAAAATAAGCTATTTTTAAGTATGTATTGACACATAGCGTTTGCAAAGTATTCTTCACTCAGCCAACACAACAAACAATTGCAGAAATCTCTTACGTACAAAATGCGAAGTAAACCAACACACGACTTGCAAACAAGATTTTTCAGCAAAAGTAGTTTTTTTTTCAAAAGATGTGGTGTCTTATAAACACCAGCAGGATCTAATTTACCTATCCAGAAGCTTACTAATCTGGAATTCTTTATAGATCCAATGTACTCATCAATAGTTTATAGCTGCGAAAGTGTTGCATTACGTTACCACTGCGTATTTATTATATTTTAGTCCTTAATTGACATGTCAGAGACTTGAAAATGTTTTTCGAATCTATAAAAGTTGACATCTATTCGAAATTCTCAACTTTTCTTGTTACTCCTGAACTGAGTGTTAAAAAACTGAGGAACTCATTCGTCCATTATTCGATTTGATTACCTCATGCAGGTGCCGCTTTGAAAATGCCGCTGGAAAGTTAGATCCGTTATAAATCCACGTTTTCATTTACTTCGTAGAAATGCATATATATATGCTATAAGTATATTTTCGTGCTTTTTAATTACTACAAATCTCAACGTGACACTATAATGCCTAAATAAATCAGGCCTTTATTATATGTCTAATATTAACTCGAAGATTTTTCCAGAAAGGATTGAAAGATAAAAATTGTTTGCGCGTCCAGTTTTTATCAATTAGTAATGCTTAAGTCATGATCACAAATTATGATTATCATACTCTCAAATACTCCCAAAGCCGCCTAGTAAGTTTCTGTATATGAGGTTCTTTATTGTGGGAACAGAAGATATACCAAATATATGACTTAGGCACCCCCATCATAAAATATATCATACATCGCTATGTTGTATTTTAACCAAAAAAATTTAACGTAGAATAATCAATTGTGAAAATTACAACTATTGAAGACCATTTTTAGATTTCTCTCAAAGAAAAAAAATTCAAAAAGTCTATCACTTCGAACAAAAAATTTCCACTTGATGTTGATGATTAGGTCCGATCTCTCTATTATACTAAAAAAATACGAAATAGGTGGTCATACCGTATAATTGAACATGCTAGCTGGGCAGTGAAGCCAATGTTGCTTTCCAAATCGATATCTTATTGATAGAATCTATTATAGTCTAACAGATAACACATTTATTTCTCCAAAATCTGAAAATTGAGTAAATATAGTGTCGTTCCCATGGCAGTTAGGTCTAAGTAACCGGAACGAATTTTGTACGGCCATGAACTGTTAACATGACAGCATTTCTTCAAAAAAATGTTGTGGAAAGTTTTCTACCGCTACAAAAATAACAATATAAATAGAAGTTAGGTATTTTTTTAGTTGAGAAATTAAGTTGAATGATTCGCTACAAAAATAATTGTCTTGCGTTCATTGACATATAAAAATAGCTATTCGCTTGAATATAGGCCTTATTACATATATTTTTTAACATATAAATAAGCTCTATGATCGCTATTTAACTGTCTAATGATGTCAATGACCCATATTATTATTTTTTATTATTATTATTATTATTCTTTTCGAGTGCTTATGCACTTAACAGGTGTGAATGAGCCACCCTTAATTTCTAAATTGACTTCACTTTAGAAAATTATATAAGAACCATAATTTTATCCGTGTAAACTATAATAGGCGGCTTCTCTTATGTAACGAATACATAGAAATTCCATGACATGGCACGCAAAAAATCCATCATAGTTCATTATTCTATATAGAAAATAATTGCGTTGCCGCCTGTCAACTAATAACTGCCGATGATGTTGATAATTATTATGCCGCTGTCGCTGTCTGACTGGCTGTGTGGCTCAAACGCAGTCAACTAACAACGCATTGGTCTTGGTTCAATAATTCCAAGCGCACAACTGGCACATTCCACATTAGGCCAATGCCATTTTCACACCCTTTGCGCCACCAGCAAGCAACCCCACCATGAACTCTTGCGCCCACAAGCATACATATGTATGAGAAAATATGCCTCGCCAAATTACCATAAAAAGCTCAACAATTTTCCTATGAATAATTTCGTTCGATATGCCCACATATGTATGTATGTATATATCTACACCCGTGGGTACATATGTGGCGCTTACGTACATACTTAATAATTATATTGCTGCTATGCGTGCAACATTTTAGATATAATAGCTTAGTGGTTGGTAATCGCAGAATTTATGTGTCAATACGCTTCGGTACGCACGGCAATTTTTCACGTCTACGGCAAATTCTCCATTAAAAATTTATTCTGTCTGCGCGTGTTGTGTAAAAGCGCCGCCTTAACGCGTCGCGCACAAAAATATGCTACAATTAAATAGAGCTGAAAAATATGTGAAACATTTGCATTTGCGCACATTTATCCTGTGTCAATCCTGTGATCGCTTCTCGGTACTAACACGTGTCACTTGTGTTGAATATGTTGTGCTTTGTAACGGTTTGGCATGTGAGTTTGCATAGAGAATACTAAATTGCTTTTTGATTGCATAATTTTTGTTGAAGCTCAACGGTTATGTGTGATTATTCGTTATGTTTTTGAAATGTAATTCAATTCTAACCTCAACTCGACACTCATAATCTAATACCAAACAGTGTTTTTATTCATTATTTAATTATTTTTATTTATTATATAAATTGGTCAGCATTGCGCTAAGGCCGGTAGAGAGTGAAGAAGTAACTGAAATGAAGACATGGCGACGTCGCTGATCCTTGAGCAGAGTTGAGAGAGAGAGAGAATTCCCGTAAGGAATTTTTGACATTTTCTACTAAAAATTTCGGAGTAACTGCGAAAATCTCACTTGTGCGCTCTCATTCAAAATACGCGCCCACTTCAACAACTTAGCAATGCTGATCTTAATGTTAACTATTTGTAATTTTCCTTGCTACCACCGCACTTTCTAAACAAATACCTTGCTCTTTCAGATGACTCCTTAGCAGCGCGTCGTCGTCGTCGCCGCGAGCTCGGCATGGTGCGTCAACTCGTGCCACCCGATGATCCAGTACTACGTGAAATGCTATCACCACGTCAAAACAAAACCGACACGTCAGCCAAAAATTTAACGAGCAACAAATCGCCTCACAGCGAATTGGCCTATCACATGGAGATCGCGCGTCGCGGTTGGGATCTAGTCAATCCGAGCGTAAGCAATCGTGCGCGTTCCGAAACAACAAGCCCAAAATATGATCTACACGCATGTGAAAGCTTAATAAGAGAGAGACCAAGTAGCAATCGTTTAGCACGTCGCAGCGATACATTGCATCTGGGCGAATTACGCAAGTTGCGTTCGAACGATGTTAATCGGAAGATGAACGAGCGTACAAAAACCGATTTGGCCGAGATTAAAAAGATTGCCGAACAGGCAAATGTCGAAATGGCTATGATGGCTTCGGGTATCGCAGCTGAATTAGCCGCACAGGCTGTACGTGGTGGTGAGGATTATATCAGTAATGATACGGTGGCCAGAGATAGCAACGAGTGTATTGTTGAATTGGCTACGCCGGCACGTTACGGTATTGGTAGTCGTCTACCACCGCCAGCACCATCATACACGGAATTAGAGGTGGCCGCCGAGGCGAAGGAGCGTGATCCGTCACCAGCCAAACATGCCACATTTGTGCAGGAAGAACGCATCTATTATGAACCGGAAGCTGACGAGCAGTTGGCTAAAACCGTCTCGAATACGACAATGTCTGGCGGCATATTGCGGCAGCGTATATTGAAAGCGCGTAGCATGGAACGTGATGCTGGTCACGAACAGCCGAAACTATCACCGATATTACGGCGCAGAAGCACAGATGATCCCACATATATACCGGTGCCGACAAGCGCAAGCGTGCACACGACGTCGCCATCCACATCGACACACAACCACATTGTTTCGATACTCAAGAAGAAAGATCATATTGCGGGCGAGTCCAGTTCAGCTTCGAGTAATGCTTCGCCGGTGACATTTTCGGCAAATGTAGTCGATACACCGACTTCGAAACAAAAACGTGCTGGCATACTTAAGAAACGTTCAAGTCTGGACGAGTCACGCTATTACTCGCGCTCACATTCGCCCGATGAGCGCAGCATACTTATTAAATCGGCGCGTCGTAATTCATTAGAGGAGACGGCCGGCTTACAGCAACAGCAACAACATGGCATACTCAAACAGAGCAGCTATGAGAGTAGCAAAAGTGATGGTTGCCCCTCCGCTACTGAACCACATCCACATGGTATATTGAAGAAGAAAGATTCTACCTCGACACCTTCCGATGGTGGCACACATGCGCCAAAACATGTCTCGATCTCACAAGCTGTGAAAATGGCCGCGGCCGAATTGGGTCGCGAAACAGCCGATACGCAAGCGGTAGCTGGCGAACACGATGAGAGCGGCTACACGCCCAACAATGATGAATATGAAATCCGCCCAATACTCAAATTGGAGAGTGTATCCAGCGATGATGCTATGCGTCCACCTAAACCGATATTGAAGAAGAAGTCGTCTGGTGATTCGGACGAATACGAAATACGTCCCATATTAAAGACATCGCGTAAGAGCAGCCGTGAGGAGTTCGATTTGGGCGGCTCAATCAGCGAAGATGGCCGTCATTATAGCGAACCGCCACCACCGATTGTACGTCCGATTCTAAAGACTGATTCACCATCGAAACGACGTTCACTAGGTGGTGAAGAGCTGGAACCAGATGTTTTCAGCGCTGAACAAGTCAGTGGCCAATCACCAAGTTTACTTAAACGGCGTACACGCTCTTTGGAACGTCAAGAAGCGCCCGTGGTGGATTTGGCAGCCGCATTGAATGCCATTGCCACATCACAAGCCGCACCATTGGAGTTTGTGTCCACACCGATCACAACTGGTGGCAGCATTTCCGTTGCAGAGCGTATAAAAAATATGGAAATGTTTCTTAGCAGTAACGGTACTTCACCGTCTACACCAGCAGATACCAACAGTAGTTGGGAATCGCCTTTGCAGTCCGGCGTTACTCCGAAACTGTTCAAACCGAGCGCCATACGTCGCGACATGTACCGCGATCGCTACAAGACGCAACCAATAACGAACGATGAAAAATTACTGTAAGTACAATCACAACTTTCTTTTGTAATTCTAAGTGTAAAATAATGATTTTGAATTATTTGGGGCTCATAATGAATTCTTATAATTTTTTTTTGATCTCTTTATTAATTTGCTCTTATGAGGTAAGAAGTTAGACAAAGTTCTGATGAACCTTATTCATATTGTTTCGAAATAAAAGTATTGTTGAAAAAAATATTCGTTCGTATGGGAAAGTTAGGTTAGACTCGACATACAAATTTAAGTAAGATGTTCTTGGAATGAAGTAACGTCATTCGATTTTTATAGTGTAAAAGTTGGTCATAGCTTTGTACAGCTATATCAATCACTACGAAGAGTGCAGTTGAGTATTTCCACTATTGTTGCTATTTGTTGATAATGAACATTGTTGCGTTGTAAGTCTAATGTTCATAAGACGAGATCTCTCGAATAAAACCTTTAATACTTAGTCTACACTTTAATAAAATAGTTTTAGGTACGTTTAAAATTCCACTCTAGCCCGCTTTCGGATCCCGAAAAACTTATTTATGACATCTATTTCGGAGAACCAATATTTTTGGAAAGAATTCATCAACTTTTTTAAAGAACAGAAGTAGTTTACTAATTGTTAGACGAATATTTTTTCGTTACAAATAGTTTCATATACAATTTAGAACTACTTCATGTTTTCTTGAACCAATCGGTTGAATAATAAATATGCTATTTTATTATAAATCAGTTTTTTTTGGTAGTTGCCACATTTGTAAAAATCACTTATCAACCAAAAAATCTTTCGTCTTCTTCGCAATTTCTTAAAATACTACAAACTTGTGTGCAAGGAAGTTAGCTGAAAATTGGCAAGTTTCCAGCATTGCTTGTGTCTTCTATTCTTCAAAAAATCGTCTACATATCTTGCGCTCTTGCTGTAGTATGCTCTCTCTAGCTTTATTTCTGATTTCTGTTGCCAGTAAAATATTTGCCGGATTTATTTTTAAATATACTTAAATGGTGAGATTTTCACAGTTACGAATGAGACACAGCTGTCACAGCAATGAATTTCATTTATGTACACTGAAAAAAATGTATGTAGTGAAAAAGTCTATCTGTATATATATATATATTTTTTTTATATACATAAAAGAAATTGAATGAGTGTGCAGGACTATTAAATCTTCGAAAACCATAAACTCTTATTTTCACTCAGAAAATAGAAGACCGCAAGTTCCGCTATGACTCGTAAATAAATGTCAGAACTTCTGACTGCGCTCATTTGTTTTTCCATTATTACGTTTAATTTTGTCAACATATAAATATTGTCAAAATTGCGTCACCAAACACCTTTCGTACACAAAATGCAGCCTTTCTATGAAATTCGCCCATAAATTGACCTCAAAAACATTACTCGCGAAATTTTGCACTTACAAACAGGCATATTAGTCAACGATATTTTTGTTGTTTATGTTTTTTTTTTTGGCCACACACCATTGTTTGCTTTATGAAACCTTCATATTTTCGCAAACAAAACTATTTTGCATAAATACATATTTATAAATATTGGTTGCTAACACCGGTAAGCCAAGTGCATATTACGAAAAAAGTGATAATATCAATAGACTTTTCGAAAAAATTATTCATAAAAAAAAATAAACTGTTTTATTTGCCAAGTGATATAAAAAGTAAAAAAATATTTATGAGTCGGTGTGTCCCCAAGCGGATACAAAAATTCATTATCTCTTGCACACACCCATTTTGTTAAAAAAAAAAAATAATAGCAGAAAAAAGAAATAATAATAGCAAAAATATAATAAAAGTAAAAAAATAATAATAATAAAAACCAATAGCAAAAAATACAATATAAGCAATAACAATAGAAATTGAAGAATAATGAAAAAAGTTGTAAATATTATTTATGTTAAATAATTATTTGGATGTGCCACCACCACCAACGTGAACCACGCCCGTACAAATAGCAATAAAGCGCTGTTGCCAATAAATGGTTTCCCAAAATTTTCTGTTGACAATGCCGGCCCAACTGGCTGTCCAAACAACAAGTGATGCCGGGTTAAAGAAAAAAATTAATTTTATACCATTTTTTTTTACTAACGGTAACTGACGAAATGCTTCTCTATTGAATTAGTAGGCGATTGAGTGATTGCGCGAGTAAGCCGTGTTGTTATTGCTGTTGTTTTATTGACAGCAAAATGCTAATCAAGACAATACGGCATATGGTCGTTTTTTTTCGCTCCAAGTCGAATTTCAATCCCTCATATACACATTGTTATTTTTTTTGTGTTTATTTTTAAATCTACAGTCGAGAAATAGTTGGTGGCGAAACAATGAGGCTGTTGTGGAGGAAAGTTCAAAACTTGTGCATTTGTATGTCGAGACATTCGTGAATGAAAGGAAAATGTCATCAGCGTAAATTAACCAACTGACTAAGTGTGGCGCAACGGTCAGCACTGATGAATACACTGACATAAATACATATGTATTTATAAATATTTTCTATACCTCGTAACAGTGATTGCCTTTCCCTTTTTCCATGCCAACATTTTCCAAAATTTTCTTGCAGCTGTGCAGTCGAAACATATGTACATATATAAGTACATAAAGCTACTATATAGGTATAGGTATACTCATCTGCCATCACCATTTCCATTCGCATTTCTGATATGGTACTGTCACCATCCGCAGCGAGCCTCCGACAACGCTTAAGCAGCTTATTTGTTACCTAATAGTATAACTGCATGGTCAGCTGAGTGTGTGACAGTCTAACTGACTGACTGACTGTCTAATTACTACACGCTGTTCACGGTACTTTTCTTCTCATTTTAGTCTCTCATTTGCCGCACTTGAAACATGGATAGCCCGTCATGCTTTCATTCAAACCATGCCGCTGTGTCAGCGGCTTCTATGTCAAATAGCTGAAACAAGGAAGCAAGTAAATGCCAAGAAATAAAGGTTGTGGAAAATCACAGCAAATAAGTGGCGTATAGATTTTTTGAAAATCTCTTTTTGCACTTATTGCCCAACGCAAGCGCTTATTGCTGTAGTAGCACGTGGTTGTTGAGTGAATACAAGTATATGGTGTAGTAAAAAGAAATCCATTATTTTTCCAATAGGTGGCATTATTCATCTGTATCTCGCGTTGTATAAATCCGATCGGTTCGGCTAGATGGCATTAGAAAGATGACATTTCGTACTAAAAAAGCTTTTCTGACAGTTTTGTGATTGGTTGATTCCGTTTTGTTTGAGCGCGCTTCAAAAAGAAAATAGCTATATTTTACAGTTTTGCTTCGATAAGGGCGAAAACGCAAGCCAGGCGATGTCAAAGATGCACCACGCCCGGGAATACCCATTATCGAAAAAATCGCTCAAACAATGGAAATAGCCGAGTCCATCCATTACGATTGTCCAGGACCTAAACATTGCACAAAAAACCGTTTGGAACCGTTTGAATAAGGCTGGATACGATAAGTAATAATTAAAGCATTCAATTTCATGCAAAACTAATGGATTTCTTTTTAATACACCTAAAATATTTTGTGTTTTTTCAAAAACCTCGTTCGGCGCCAAAATGTAGGCAATATTTTAATATAATTTGATTTATGGCACATTTTTTTGTGCTAATTTTTGAATATTATTTGAATGGTCTGTCAAATTGTAGTGTTCAAAAGTATTTGAAAACAGCGTTTAATCATTTTTCAACCAACCTTTCTTAGAAAATGTAGAACTCTAATGTCAAAATTGTTGACCAGCGTATTAAGTTTGCCACGAAGTTTGTAACACCTAGAAAGACGCGTCGATCATTTTGTATATACGCGAACTATTTTTGGCGGGAGCGACAATATCGGACCACTATAGCATATAGCTGCCATACAAACTGACCGATCGAAATTGAGTTCTTGTCTACAAAACTTTTTTAAATGAGAAGATATTTTCACAAAATTTGTCACGGATTATTGTTCGAAGCAAAGCTACAATATCCGAACAAATTGTTGCGATCGGATAACTAAAACATATAGCTGTCATACAAACTGATCGATCAAAATCAATATAGTGATCTTTTTATACCGAGTTGTAAGCATTCTGCCTAACTATATAATGCTTCGCACTTGTTGTTCGCCTTCGCTGTAAGCTCCTACATTTTATTGTTGTTTACTTTTTAATTTGATTATTACGCGACTTATTGATATTTGTGTGTAAATGCAAAAAAAAAACAAAATTTTTAATTTTCAATTTAACAATTTCCCATAAAACCACAGAAATTCTATTGACGCACCGACCATGCCGGTACAACAACAATAATGTGTGTGACCAAAGGTATTTACCCAATTGCTGCAACAATAGAATAATCAGCCAAAGAATTGTCATCCATCCATCCATTCACCCAATTCACCTGCGCAATTTTTCATTAACTTTTTACAACATTCATTTTTAATATTAGTTGCTGTTTTTGTTATTGTTGCTGTTGTTGTGGTTACGCTCGGTTTTTTTTATCGCACGGGCTCATAAATTTTTACAATGGCTAATTAAAGTGCGACGAGAGAGGCGAGATGAGAGCAGGGAACGTTCGACTACAGGCAAGCACACATACATTTGCATACATACATACAAATACATATACATATGCATATGCTCCTAAATGGCTTTATCAATGCGCTGGCATCGCTTTCGCGTTCTTTTCAAGTCGCTCTTCATCACGCCGCGCCACACTTCTACATAGTTTATGCGCGTGTGTGTGTGTGTGTGTGTGTGTTGCGCCACCACCCTCCCAGTTAGCGCAAAGTCGTTGTATTTTATTGTCATTTAACTGTTAATTGCAGAAAAAAGGTGTAAAAGGCGTAACAACATAAACAATAACAAATGTAGTTGCAACAAGAAAAACAACAACTAAATTAGTAAAGCTCAAACATCATGTAGTACACAGTACAAAAACAAAACAAACAGAGCAAAACCGACTTTGAGTGTGTTGTGTTGTACTAAAACAAAACCAAAAAAACTAACAACAACAACAGCAATAGCAGTAACAAAATGCCCTTAATGTTAACATTTTTTACTATCTGTTGTTTTTGTTGCCTTGTATTTTGTTTTTTTTTTCTGTTGACACTTTAACGGGCTTCAACATGTTGACGGTTGTTTTTCTTTAGTCACAATTCGGTTACGCCTGTGGGTCGTTGTTGTTTTTATGGAGCGCTCGTCTCGCTTACCCTTCGCATTTAAAAAAAAAGTTGCTTTATTTTTTTATGAAATATTCGTGTTATATGTTTTTTTTTCGGGAAGATATTACTAACGGGAAAAAAACGTTTAACTCAATTTCAGATAGAAAAAGTTTTGAGAAAATTGCGGAGGATTCTAGACGCCAAAATGTATACAGTGAATTTGATAAAACGGTAATTAAAGCAAATAATGTTGGGATAATAAAGGATAAGTGATGCGTTGTGGCTAGTAGTGTGTGTGCGGCGAATATTTTTCTAGAGGAATCAGTTTGGAGCAGGGGTTTCCTTAAAAAACTGCTTTGTTTCTTAATAGTTTGAGTGATTGAAGAGCGTTTTATTGTTTGTGTTTTGGAAACCTGTGCGAGAAAAATATATAAATTGGTTACACTTGTCGGATTTGGGGAAGATCAGTGTCTCTTTGGTTTTTTTAGAAACGGCTTAGAGCTGTAATATGCTCTGTGATATGCATGTTACATTAATATAATATATGTATAGTACGGTCTGTCGAGATGTAGTAATTTTATATATATTAACTAGTTTTTACGAAATTTTTTATTGATATCCATATAGCTTTTATATAATAAAAATATTTTTCAGAGAGGCAATAGTAAATCAAGTGTCATATTTATTGCTTAACAAGTAGCAAACTTTATCGAAACCAGAAAAATTGTTGAATTCGGTTGCAATGAAGCTATAACACCCTTCACATATGCATTTCTTATAATAAAATGTGTATAAAAATGTTTGATTTTGATCGATAAGTCTGTATGGCAGCTATATGATATAGTGATACAATCTGAACAATATTTTCGGATTTTTTGTCCAATAATTTAAGCCGAATTTCGCGAAGATAGTTTGTAAAATAAAAAAGTTTTCCCAACAAGAACTTGATTTTGATCGATCAGTTTATATGGCAGCTACATACTAGAGTGGTCTCATTTGTAATGAAGTAAGAGTTTCGAAGTCAATATTAATTATATCTTCGAATTTATTAATGAAATTGAGCTTGACACGCTAAGCTAGACCTAATGTATAAAGTAATATGGAAATTACAAACAATTTATAGGCAAATGCCACGGAGTCTGCGATAGACAGCGGAACAACTGGCTCCAATTGTCAACATTGCAATATTTTGTAAGATCAGAACCTGCAGAATTGTTTTTAAAAAAGGAAAGTCAATTGACATTATAACCTTAACTACTAAACCACTGCAGTCAATGCATTCTGAACAAAACTTCTGATTCTCAATCAAAACAATAAAACATTTAAATATAAAAAGTGTCTTCCATTTATTTGCACAAAATAAACGCAAAGATAAATATTTTAACCCGCTTTTAAAATATAACCATTTTAAAAAGCATTACGTATCACATATTATGTATATACATAAACAATCCGATGCTTTCAGAGTCCAATAAATTCAAGTTTTATCAGTAGAACAAAGCAAAACTAGTTTCTATTCAAAATGATTTACTGTTTGATAAGATTTGGGAAGCCAGACTAGTTGGCTATAAAAGGTTATCATATACATAGCCTGAAATTAAAGCAAAAAGCTACTCTTGCTGAATATTAACAGCTTTTATACTTGTTCTAAATAGTTGGTTGAGCTTTTTCTTCTATGTTGGTTTGATTTTTGACATTATTCGACAAAATGGAGGGTTCTACAACTTTCGACTTTTTGTACAAAAAAAAAAAAAAATTTAATATTGGCGGACACAATTTTAAAGTAAATTTTCTAAAAAAAATTTTCGCTCTCCACTAATGTACATATGTATATGTAAAGGGTTTTTTTTTTATTATTACTTGTTTATTTTTATAATGTATCTTTCAAATTTTAATTATTTTTTTTTTTTAATTTGATCTTGGTTTTTAATTATTAATCATTATTTTTTTCAATTGCTTCCAATTATTAATCTTTTAATTTTTTACTAATATTATTATTTTATTTTTATTATTATTATACTTTTAATTTTTAAGTATTTATAATTTTTAAGTTTTTATAATTTTATGATGCCGTAACATTTATAAATTTTTTTAGCTTTTATATTTTTATTTATTATAACTTTTTTTTGTAATGACAAGTACATTTCGTTTAGTTATTTGTCGTTTCTTTTTACTTTTTTTTTATAGAAAATTTACAAATAATATTTCCATTGCCAAAAGAACTTACAGCGCACAATTGCCCACACAATTTCCTTGAACCCCTCCACACACACACATATTTGTACGCGCTTTCATGTTATCCAGCAGCAAAATTTATTTATACCAGAAAATCAGATTTTTGTGCCAAACCAAACCAAAACAATTTACATTTTCACTCTCTGTTTCACGCTCTCCCGCTATCTACTCATCAGTTCATTTTAGTTTTTTCAAATCTGAAAAATCTCTGTGTTGCACTATAAAAATGTTGCGCGGCTAAAAATAAATTAGTTTGTGCAACAGAAATCACACAAAATCTTTGACAATTAACGAAATAAATTTTACAAAAATAAATTCAGGTATAGCATATAAATTTAAAAAATCTGAGAAATAGCAATTAATTATTAGAAAATATTTAAATAATTTTTAAAATTGTTTTTAAAATTGTTTTTTTGTTTGAATAAAACCACTTTTATTTTTTTTTTTACAATTCTGAAATTAAAAAAAAATATTTAAAAATTTTGAGGAATACCAATTTATTATAAGAAAATTTATAAAATATTTAAAACCACGTCTCCAATTTTTTTTGCTAGTTTGATTAAAATTATATAATATGAATTTAACAGAAAGACTGAGCAAAGACAGCAATTAATTATTAGAAAATAGGGTACAATCTAAAACTAAGTATTTTTTTTTTTTTTTTAATTATAAAATATGAATTTAAAAACTGTTAGAAGTATCAATGAAATTTTAGAAAATTATAAAATAATTATAACAATTTTTAATTTTTTTTTCAAGTTTGAGTAAAATGAGAAATTATGGACTTATTAATTCTGAGCAATTACAATACTTATTAGAAAACTCCGAAAATATTTTAATAATTATTTATAAACTTTTTTCTAAATTTGAATAAAATGTAAAATATGGATTTAAAAATCTGAGAAATAGCAATTAATTAGAAAATTAGGAAATATTTATTATATATAAGTTTTAAAAATCTGAGAATTATTTATATTTTAATTATAAAATTTTTTTTTTTAAATATTTGAAAACATTTATTCAAATTTTTTTTCAAAGTTTGAATAAAATTATGAAATATAAATTTATAAACCTGATATATTTGTATGTTTTTAAAACAATTTTTTTTTTTAACCTGAATAAAATTATAAAATATGAATTTAAAAAAATTGGGAAATTCCAATTAATTGTTAGAAAATTTAGAAAATATTTAACATTTTTTCAAACAAAAAACTTTTAGCGGTGATTTTTTTATATACACATAGGAGAAAACCCAACAAATAAAAATAATTAAAAGTGAATATACATAGCATATAGAAAAAATTCTCAAAAAAATCCAAAATTTAAAATAAAAACTAAATAAACAAAAGTAAGCAATTCTATAAAAAGCGCGCTCGAAAAGGCCTCAAAATTGCAGGAAGAAATAAATAGACGATGTCTCCATACATGTAATACATACATATGTATGTATATATATATTATATATGGGCTAAGCGTTGGCAAAAGTGCGCTCTCAGCGCGTTTGGCTTTGTGAAAATACATTTGCTGCTCACTTAGTATTTGTGTTTTGAAGAAAAGCAAAGTCTTTTTGTTGTTGCTTCTTGTTGCGCGCACATTTCTTCGTCGCTGGTTTTGCGCGTCCACGTCTACTCTACTTGCACCTCTTTCACAAATCGCCCACTGTCGCCCCTGCGCGCGTCTCTACCATTGTGCGCGAGAGTTTGATATTATCGTTTTATTTCTATTTTTTATTTTTATTTATTTCTTTTTATTTATTTGAGAAAAGCAAAAATACGCTCGTTTCGTTTGATCTTGTTTTGCTTTTTGTGCTAAAAAGATCACTTTGTATTTGGGTGTTCAGTTGAGTTTTTCACATACGCGGAACGCCATCGCGCATCGACCGTCCGCGCATTATTATTTCCCCCCACTATCCGTCAATTTTTCTAAGCCAATTTGGTTGTTAAAACGCTTACGCTAACACACGAGCATTTGAATTGAACGCGATCGTCTCTGGTAAAAAAAAACCACAACAACAATTTACAATAATTATCTGAAATGTAAGCCGCGCTTGAAAGAAGTATATAAATTATACTCATATGCATATATCTATGTATATGCCAATATATAAACGATCGTGTGTTTATGCAACCGTAGTTGATTTGTGATAAGCCCAAAAGTGTTGAAGGTTTCTTATCGATCGCCTTCACAGCAGAGTCGTATCTTTATCAGCTGTCTTGTTGTTGCTGCTAACGTTTGTGTTGTTGTGATTATTTAGTAACACCGGTCAACGTAAATAGTGGTTAGCTGGGCGCGCAGCTATCGCGCAATAGCCATAATGTCGACGGGGTAGAAAAATGCGCGAATTCGGCCAAAAGTGTTAATGCGCGTTGAATTATGTTCGTTTAACGTTTATTACCAGTCGACTTAGTCGTGAGACGCGAGTGGACGCATAACGGTTATCAAGTGTGTGCTTTCAATTGTTTTTGGAAAGATTATACGTACACAAATATATAATTAAATAATTACTTCGACAAATGTGTTAATTAAATTTTTTTTTTTAAATGCAGCAAAATTCATTTTTCGACGTTTGATGAAAAGAAAACGCCAATTGCTGTCGTAAATCTATAATTCTAAATTTGTTTTAATTTTTTTCTGAGAAAATTAAGTGCAAGAAATCTATTGAACGTCTATAAATAAACCAAAAATCCAGTGTATGTATTAGTGTGCGTGTGTGTGTGTAAAAATTCGGCATAAAGTGTGTGCAAAAATATGAATTACAACAGAGGCAAAATATATTTAACGAAATAGCGCATATTATTTTTGCGAAATCTGTAAACGAATTAAGTGAATGGTGCAGTTTGTCATTTTCCATTTCGACTTTTTTGTTTTCATTGTTTTTTATTTATTTTATTTATGGCTAACGCATTTGCAGTTCTCTTTTTTGATTATATATTACAGTTCACGTACAGGGTGTGTCTTTATGGAATTTCGATTAGCATAATTCACAAAAAAAAAAATTAAAGTAATAATTACCAATTTGTCATCCTAAGTCATCGAAATTACTGTAAAAATCCAAACTATATTAATATGAATTTCAAAATATGGAGAATGGATTTCCACAGATTTTCGAGGAGTTTATCTCTAAAAATTTACATTGTAACCTTTACATGAAGCACGTGGTTTTCATGCAACTTTTGTTGTCATCTGATCCATCCATTAAATCCATTAAAAACTGAGCTAAGAGATTAGAACTCGAAACTTGAGTTTACTGCGCTTGCTCTTGTCTACACTATGTTTGTTCCCCTATCGTCCTAAGAAAAATTCTATAATATAATAATAAATTGAATTTTAACTTTCAATACATTTTTTTCATACCAAAACTACTTGTGTTAAGGGGTTATAAGCACTTGTGATTTACAAAATATCTAATTTTTTTGCTTATATATCGACAGTGCATACATTTAAAAATATTCTCCGAAAATTTGAACTTGATCCGGCAAATCGTTTCGTAGCGTATTCGTAAGAATTTTTTAATTTGGTGCAATCGGCTCGCAAAACTTTAAATACATACGTTCTTCAGACATTTACATAATAAATATTTTTGGTTGGCTTTAAAATAATTTTAAGCGGAAAAATCTTCCTCACCGCCAGACAGCTTTTTTCGCAGGTCCTCCTGGAGATCGGCTACGGCATCAAATTAATCCAAATTTTTTTAAAAATGAATAGCCGATTATCAAAGTATATCAAATTCTTCAAATGCACGTTTTTTATTTATTTGTTAAATAAAATAATTTTTGATAAAAAAAAATTCACAAAAAAAATAATGTTTCCTGATTTGCAAGTGGATATATAACCCCTTAATTTTCTATATCTACGATAACTTTATATTAATGTAATCTATTAGTGGTTAAAAATAAGTTAAAAGAACATTTTTCAAATATTGTCATAGCATACTTTTTCAGTATGATATACAGAATATAAATATCTTCAGGTATACCCTTGAATTCGTTTATAAAATTAATTGATAGTGAAGCTACAATGTGCTTGGAGAAACACTTTAACAATGACAAAGTCATACAACCTAGTACGAAGGAAAGAGAGGCCAAAAGGCCTTCACCTAATATCTGATAATATCTAAGATAGTGAGGACGATATTAATATCAATCGTTGACAAAATAGTCAATTGTTTTTGATTTTTTTTTTAAATTGATTTAAAAGGTGTTAGTTGATTTTTTATATTTATTTTCTCATTAAAGAAAATTTCTATATTATTTTTATTTTTTACGTGTTTAAAACACTCAATTGGTCTAGAATAGTGTTACATGATCTTATCATAGATTGATGTTGAAATGTTATCGATACAATTTTCAATTGAAATATCTATGTATTACCAGCAGTAGAGAATTTGAGTATCTTCTTGTAATATTGGTATGTTATTAAATATTTTGTGATCTTTTTCTAATATTTCCTTTAATGCTGGAGCTAATAGCCTTTAAGCGAATTTTTATCAGCGCAAATTTATTAATAGCTCATTATTAATCAGCGATTTTTTGTCAGTAATGATAGCGGTACAGTATTGCAACTCAGTTTATTGTTTCTCACAAATATTCGATAACGAATGGTTTTAAAAAATTATTAGCTTTTGATTTATGATAATTAATATTTATAATCATAGCATCTTGAATAATCCAACGATAAAAATATAAAAAGCGTCTAGAGCATTCTCCCATCCACTACCAACACCATTATTTTCTTGACCATTTTCAAAGTGTGTTTTTTCAAACTGTAAACAGAAGCAAGGAGTATGGAGTATCAGACTTTTGATTGCAACAAGCTGAATTTAATTTACTTTTGCTATATATGTATTTTTTTCAATTTATTTTTACAATTTTTCCGCAAGTTTTTCCGTTTTGTTTATGGCACGTTCCAACACACGCAACAAGCAACACCTATCGATCGCTATACATACACTTATATTTGCACATATACTTTAAAAAGAAAAAATATATATATGAATGTCCGTTTGCTAACGTATAGCAATAAATTGTTGAAAGCGTAAAAAATCTTTGGCCAGCGAAATAATAGCAAAATAGCCAACTGTATTGACTCAATCCAAATGCAACACTAATTACCTCCGATTCCGAAAAGCAAAGTCTCTTGAGCAACGCTACTAGTTTTGCTTGACCAACAGCCAAGCGCGCAGAATGTATTGAAGGTGTTGCTTATTACAAATAAATACAAAAAGTATTTATCTACTTGAAATAATTTTCAATATTTTTGAGTGCCTTATCATTGATATATGTGGTAATACCCCTGTCAATAATGCCCAGTATCAGCTAATAAGCTTTTGATATTGATAATTATTTATTAAGTCGGCAAAGTCGCAGTAATCTAAGGAGAAATATAGAAAAATAGCTATAGCCTGTGTGTTTATTTTTGTTTGCTTTTTTGTCTTTTGATTACTTAGTTTTTATTTTATTTTTTCAATTGTTATCTGGTCACCCGATGGGATAATTAAAATATTGTAACGTGATAAATAAAAAGTAAAAAAAAAAACAAAGTGATAAAAGTCTAAGGTCTACAATAATTTATGACCTCAATTATTGTCTTAATATAGCCTCTTATTTATGAGCCGAAAAATCATTTGAAAGCCAGAAAAATATTCATTTTCAAATAGTGTATTCAATACAATTAAACAACTACCAGAAAATTAAATTAAAATTACTTGAAAATACGTAGAAAAAAAATTTACGTGAAAATCATTTCCTCAATTTCACAGCTTTAAAGCCACTGCATCGCCGCTTGACACCTCCACCACATCCGCCTTTAAACCGACCAAATCGCTGGACGCAGGTCTCAATTACAACACATTCGCCCATTTGAATGCACCAACGGCCGCCTCTAGCATCTCACCGGGCAGCAGTTACACACTCACGCGTTGCACCACCCAACCGCTGCATAGTCAGCATTACTTTAAGGCAGCGGAAACGTCTTTATCTTCCGATACGCCACCACTACCACCGTTACGCGCCACAATTGGACGTCACAGTTCGTTAAGTGATAGTTACAGCAACACTAATAACAACAATCACAATAACAGCATAAGTGAACAATTAACCCTATCGACGGGTAGTGATAGTGAGCGTATCTTTGAAATGTCTGGCATTGAGGAGAATTTAGCGCCAACCGAAAGTGCTAATAAAGCTGAGGGTGGTGCCGGTGGTGTTGGTCTGACACGCAAGAATAGTGTACGTGCTCGTGCTAATATGTTCCAGCAGTTGCAGGAAAAGACTAGAAGCGCAGAGGCAACGTCGGCGTTAGCTGGCACGGAGCTCGGTCGTGAGGAGAGAACTTCACCGCGACGAGGTAAGTGAAAACGAAGAATAGTATTTTTACTAGCGTATAGATTAGAAGTATAAGTACATACCTTTAAGCTTATCAAAAATATTTTGAACCCAAAAGAGGCATATATCTTTTTTTGTACTAATTAGTAAGATTATTAAGGGTACCTAAATATAAATCGGGAAATAATTTTCTTAGACTTCTAATTTCACATGAAATAAGAGTCGTTTCGGCAGTACTACGGTCTCCACTCTTTCCATATATCTACACAGATCTTGAGTAAAATGGTAAAGGTAATAATTTATTTTGTTAAAGATTACAGAAAACTCCTCGACAATTATAGATTCTGATCTTCTAATCAAGGTACTTACCGGTCTAAACGCGGTTAGACAAGTTAACCTTGGCCAGTTCTGGTCTTCTATGTTAACCAAGGTACTTTTTGATCGAAATGGTATAAGACCTCCGAAAAACAAGTCTTGGATAGTGAAAATTGCTATTAATTTTTATAAAGAATAAACTCGAAGTTGTAAATATTAACCTCAATTGGCGATTGCTTCGAGAAACCAAGTAGCCTTTGGTCAATTGGATATTGTAGGAAGAGTACCGAACGTATGTGCTGCCTATTTTTCGCAAAAGTGTGATATGTATATTAACCGTTTTAGATTCGCAATACATCTTTTATCGTAAAGAGAGCAGAGCCATCATAATCTAGTTGAATTAAATTCAAGAGAGCTTACAGACATCTTTAAGTTGATATAACTACTTGCTATTCAATCACTATTTGATTATGCCAAGCTTTGTGATTTATACCAGTTATTCGTTCGATTCGCTTTTCTCCAAGACTTGCTAAATTAAAAACAGCGAACAAGTTGAAAAGCAAGCCCAAAACAAATTCTTAAAAAATCCGTCCGCAATTTTGGAACCTGTTGCCATCTTTATATACAATACATATATATATTTTACAAACATATACATACGTAGGTATATATTATATATTTTCCATAGGTGCAGCTTCTACTTTTCTTCCCAACATTAAAACTAAACAATTTTCGCTTTGTTTCTTTACAAACGAATTGTAATTTGGTAATAATAAAATATAAAGTACACCTAACTGCTTATTTACGATCCGCAATTATGTGCTGAAAATAACTTCTGACGTAATTCAGTTCAACTCTCTGTGGTGCCCTATATTACAAGTATATATTCATATATTTGTTTGTAGAAAGGTTTGTGACTATTTCTTCATTTCCAAAGAAATACAAATATTGTTCTAAAAACCGGCGAAACTTGACGCCACTGTAACAGGTTCTATATATATTGTCTAATTACCGCGCGCGGGACGTAAATGAGGCTTGAAAAGAAATGCAAGTGAATATAATGAGAAATAACGAAATAATTGTGAAAATTATGACAACCGCAAACCGAGATGCCACTAAGAAAACTCACAAGTTTTCTTTCATTAAAAATGTGGTTAGGTTTACTCAAGTGTCTAGTTGTGTCTTTAGTTAGTGGAAATGTGTTTTAGATCTAACTGTCTCAATTGACTGACTTCAATTTTCAGCAGGTCACTGTATTGAATATTTAAAGTGATATAAAGAGGTAAACAGGTTAACAGAAGCCAGAAAGATAATCAAGCGAAAGTAATAATGATGATAGCCAGTAAAAATTTCTTCGAACTTCTTACCGTTCGACGTTGTAAAATTAATTTAAAAAGATTTTTATTAAAATATTTTACTATTTCATTATTTAAATGCTATTCTCTTTGCATCTCTTCGCAGGATCGTCCCAGCTTTCGCCCACGTCCTCCATGCTCCCGACGACAGCATCTGTAATGAGCAGTAGCATTTCTAGTATTAGCGGCATCCATACGAACAGTCACGAAGAACCGAAAACACCGCAAAATCCAAGCAAAACATACGAGGAAATTGGTGAGTGTTTTTCAAAAATATAACTATTAGAAATATTTCGGAAGATATATAGATATCGTATATATCAAAATTTGCACGATTCAATATCAGAATTCTAATGTTACAAACATTACCATGTCATTACATATTGCACTACAATTACCTGCTACATTACCATTTCTCATAGCATTACCATTACCCGAGTAATACCATTACTCATAGCATTACCATTACCGATTTCATTACCATTACCCATTACTATTACATATTACAATACATTACCATTACCATTACCTTTTACCATTACCATTACCCATTACAATATCATTACCATAGCATTGCATTACAATATCATTACCATAGCATTACCATAGCATTACATTACAATTACCAATTGCATCGTTCCTTACTATCATCAACGTTTTGACGCTTTGTTTGCCGATTCTGTTGTTCGTTTTATTTCATTACTGGATTCGCCGCATAAATTTGAAACTAAACGATGTCAATAATTTGCATTTTGAATGAGTTTTACATAATTTTACTTTCATTATCTACGTCGCACGTAAATTTATATTTTCTTGATTGCAAATTATGCAGCAAAACATTAACTGTGAATGCAAAGCTAAATTACTTTTTTTTTAATTATTTCTGTTTTTAGTGAAATCCTTTTTTTTTCAATAACCCGGCACGTTGTTGTTGTTGCGCATGTTGTGCATAATATATGTTTGTTGTTGTTGTGTTTATTCTACTACTTATTTACCGTTACTCTAACTACGACAACTAAAACAGTACTCTTATTACCACTACTACCACCACTACAATTACAATTATGATTATTATTTATACTTTGAGCAATACATTGCTTGATTTTCGCGCACAGTCACAGGCGGCAAAAAGTATTATCGTTTACTTTTTTAATTTTATTTTTCCTTCTCATTTCTGGGTTTGTTATTATTAACTCATAAATTAACCACATAGCCACGGCAGCGTCGGCAGATGAAAAACGCTCGCGCATATCAATGATTACACAAACGTTAAGCAGATACAACATACCGTATACAATGGTATGTAAGCATACATATAAAATGGCGAGCAAAATTGTAGCAGTGTGGGCACACACGAAAAATTAACTTTTTAAAAGGTTCGCTCATAAATATTGGCTCTCTAACTATATTACTTGCGGCTCTTTTTTTCTTAAAATTTTTTATGAAAATTATGGACAACAGTATTATTCCTATTCTGCTGTGAAATTCTAGTAAGGTTTATCGGCAATCGTTAGCTTTAATTTAATGAGTTGTTGTCGGTAGCGTACCCCATTAATGGTTTCATCCGGTTTTAGAAGCTCCATAATAGGCACGCTCTTCCTATTCCAATAAATACAAAGCATTACCTTGACGTCATGGATGTTCGGTTTAGCCGTTGATTTGGCTTTAATGATTTTTTGCGTTTAGAATTGTCGTAATAGATCCACTTTTTCATGATCAGTCACAAACGTTCCAGTAGCATTTCTGGCTTGCAAAAACTAATTTTTGGAATATTACAGCAATGGCATAATAATCAAGATACGCAATATCTTTGCAAATCGCACGAATGTATTAAGTTCGGTAAGATTGGCCTTACGAAGCCTAGGGTTCATTATGATATCACGGTAACAAAAATCAGCTAACAGTAAGCAGTAATGCTTTGCCAAAAGTAGCCGTAACAATGACCTCTCACATCTAAAAGTGCAGTTTTGCCATCTCCAGAACCTGCCACGATTTTGACTCTCGATCGTAGCTTTAAATTTATTTGTGCCGGAAGCAGAAGCATTCATACTAGAGGAATTTGTGTCGAGCTCGTCTCTTCTGGTCTCGTTAACTTTGCAATAAACTGGTACATTGGCACATATCCGATAGTTACGATCAATAATATGATAGCATTATCATTTCTGAGAATGAGAGAGTGAGAGAGATCTTCGTATGTACTACGTAGAGCATTATTCTTTCACTTCCCACTTTCGAAGTCCAGTCATAAAACAAGTTGGTTGAATTAGTTTCACCTAACCCTAAGGTCTAAGTTGCGGTTTCCACAAATTAATATTACTTTTTGATAACTTGAAATTTGGACCGAATAAACTAAGTCTGAACAGGTTGTAAAATTTTTGTGTTTTTTTATTTAGCTATGTGCGACTGTTTGTCTGTAAATACGTGAACATGTTCTTTACTCTAGAAGAAGCTGCTCAGTTGCTCGAACCGTCGATATCAGACCACTATACGATATTGCTGCAGTGCAAACTAATCGCTCAAGCTCAAGTCCTTGCATGGAAAACTTTTTATTTAACAAGTTATCTTTACGAATTTTGGCATAGATTATTGTCAAAGGCTACAATCTCCAAAAAAATTGATCAGATCTATACATATAGCTGCCATTCAAAATGAACGTTAAAAATAAAGTTCTTTTATGGAAACTTTCTTTATTTATGAAGCATATTACAGCCTCGGTGCAAAAGAAGTTACCTTTTTGTATTTATTTTTTTTGTGTAGTTTTCCTATGTAACACTGCTAAAATTTTGACGGCAACTGTACGTATGTATACTTGTATTGCTGTTTGTTTGTTTTGCCGCTTGCCCATAAAATGCAAGACCAAAAACAAAACCTGGAAAATTGGAAAACTACTATAAACAATTTTTGTGCAAATCTTTGCATTTACACTTTTCGTTTTATTGTTTTTCAATAATTATTTTTTGCTGCAATTTTTTTTTGTTTGCGCTTCCGTCTTACGTTAATCGCAATTTCTTATTATTCGCTCAAGCGAAGTTTCATAACAGCGGCGGTTGTGGTGTTAAATATGCTGAGTTATTGCTTAATATTTATTGCTGATACAAGCACTTATACATAGACATATTTATATATGTTAGTACCAAAGCGATTTGTGTAGTTTTCTTTGAAAAAATAAACGAGTCAATATTTTTACAATGTTCGTACATTAAAAAGATATTACACCTGCCATAAGCTTTTAAATTGTAACAATTTGAATTTTTACGACGCACGCGAGGCACCCACAATTTTAATTACTTTTTAGTAATATTTTTATTTTTCATACATATAAGTAGCGTTTAAAGGAGTTAAACTCCAATTTTCATACTCTATTTTGTGCGTGATAACTACAGATTTAAAGCTCATACGATTGACCGGTAGATTTTTCTGAAAAGCGCACAAAAATCACTGAACGGAAGTGCGACCAAGCGTAAACGATTTTGTTACTCAATACAAAATGAATCCTTGGCAAAAAATTGTACTGTTAATGAAGAATTTATCAAAGAAATAGTATTAAAATTACCAAAATTATCTGTCAATAAAGTATAAGTCACTGTGTCATACTCTCTTTTGAGAATTTTCTGAGTGTCAAACTCTCTTTTGAGAATTTTCTGAACCCGAACGCGATTAGATACACCTGCGCACATTTTTATTTCAAATAAAAATCCATTGCCAGAATATTTCATTCATATGACTCAAAACATGATAATTTACAGTTTGTTTCGGCGCCAATAACTCGTCGAATATTGGTTCGAAGTGGCCAGTCAGCGTTGATTTATTAACATAGATCATTTATTCACAAAATATACCCCGATTGAGCTTAAATTACATGACCTAGTTAGCTTCTTGGCGGTTCTAAATTCTTGTTGCCAAAAACTCGTAACAATAAAGTGATGATTTGACGACCAAATGAAATAATTTAGTACCTAGAAGAATGATATTGACATGAGCAATCCAAAAATCGCGAATCATTTTCCTGTAGTGCTCAACACTTTCGTTAACTTTGGCTCCATCTACAGTTCTAAAGAAGTGTGGACCAATAGCAACTTCTATATGCAAACGAGAGAGTAGCTTATTCTGGATGCGAGAGCATTTGGCGGCTCTATTCCAGTTCATTCGCATACTAAGAATGGTAACTTTGTTTATTTACGTGCCCTAAATGTGTACCTCATCAATGAAGATTTGAAGTTAAATATGTAAGTAACATTTTGCCGTTCAAAATACGAGTTTTTGAAAGAAATTTCATCGATTTCGCCAAAGTGTTTTGAAGATAAATGTCAAAAACATGTATTTAATTTGACAGATGATTTAACTGTCATCACCGTAGCAAATTCAAAACCTCAACTTTAATTTTGCATCTTGATTCATAAGATTTTCGGTATTGGGGGCTAGATTCGCTGGATTGCTGGTCTTCGCAAAAGATTCAAGTCTTTTTGGTACAAGTCTAACATAGCGTGCCAATGATACTCAAAATATTATCCAAAATGTGTTGACTTGCTCCATAAGAGTTTTTGAGATCCTCTGATGCTAACACGACGATTATTTATTATATACGAATACTACTTATCTCGTCGAAAAGGCCGTCTCGCCTTTATCGAATATAATCAGCTGTAAAAGAATTTCTTTCAAAACTACTTCAACTAAATATAACAAAAAAACACCTTTTTCAAAAACACCCTTTACTCAAATTCGCTTTTCATTTTGTTTCACTCAAAAAAGTTTGAAACAAATAAAATTTGAAATTTTTCTCGCTTTCTCGTCGTGTTTTTTGATGTGAAGTGTGTTTAATTTTTGTATTCCAAATTTTAAGTTTTAAATATTTAATTTTGCAAATTTCATTTGGCCCAAAAAATAAGGGTCGGCTTTAGAATAACGTCCCACGCTTTCGGGGATAAAACGGGTATGGGCGGATAGAGGAGATCCTCCAGATCAAGAATATATATAGATATAGCCGCGGGAAACCTATGGTTTTCGAGATATTTCGGTTTAAAGTTCAAAATTTCGACTATTTAAAGTACGTATTTTTTCGTTATAGAATGAATTATACACTTATATTTTTAACTTTTACATCCACTAACACTTCACTAATTCGTTTTTACACATTTTTTTTGTTTTTATATCATAAAAAATAGCTTTATTTCAACATTTTAATTATTCTTAAATTTTTGTGATTTTCACAATAACAAGATGGTTGTAAATGTCAAATAACCAGTGTTGCCATACTAATTTGTTTTGCAAACGAAGAAAAATAAAAAGAGATTATACCCTAAATACAGGAATCATAATTGTTGATGGACACTAATAAATCTTTTAGTTTCCTTCTTTTGATAAACCCAGGAGTTGGACCGACCAGGGTTATTTTTTTTGAAGCGCGGCCGAAGGCCGCCAACGCAAAAGAAATTTCTGCGCGAAAAAACTTCTGTACACCCCAGAGTTGGATCGACCAGGGTTATTTTTTTTGAAGCGCGGCCGAAGGCCGCCAACGCAAAAAGGAGTTCCACGCGAAAAGACCTTGGTACACCATGGTGTTGGATCGACCAGGGTTATTTTTTTTGAAGCGCGGCCGAAGGCCGCCAACGCAAAAGAAATTTCTGCGCGAAAAAACTTGTGTACACCCCGGTGTTGGATCGACCAGGGTTATTTTTTTTTAAGCGCGGCCGAAGGCCGCCAACGCAAAAAGGAGTTCCACGCGAAAAGACCTTGGTACACCATGGTGTTGGATCGACCAGGGTTATTTTTTTTGAAGCGCGGCCGAAGGCCGCCAACGCAAAAAGGAGTTCTACGCGAAAAAGTAATATTGTCATAGAGGGTATAACATAATCCTTAACATCAATGCTCTCTAACGGATATTAATACTGTTACTTTTGAAGAAAAGTACCGTTTCGTTTTTTCCATTTGCTATTTACTTCATATTTGGCAAATAAAATTCAAACGCGTTTAGTGAGTTGTGCTTACATTTTGGAAAAGATAAATTTTAAAAGTTATTATTTTAAAAATGAGTGGAATTTCAACTGGTAAGTTATTATACTTTTTAATATTTTTTTAAATATTTATTAATAATCATATTTAGATATTGATGAACAATCGACCAGCCGTGGCGTGATGCGTAGAACTAATGTTCTGAGAGTGGCAGAATTGAAAGAAATGTGGAATGTGAGGAAGGTTTTCCAAACATTTGAATCAAAGGAGAGCTGCATAGCCTTTGCTGAAGAGCAAGGGCTCATATTAAAGAAAAGGCTTTGCAGGATGCATAAAATCCCGATGGTATTATCAATGGCGGGGACAAGTATCGTCGGCACATTTAGATGCCGAAAAGTATCGTGCCGTACGCGTTCAGCAATACCTAGGTCTAAGGGTACTTGGTTCGAAAACGCCAAAATACCCTTAAACCAGATATTTTACCTCATGTTTTGTTTTTCGTCGCATTGGTCGCATGAGGAGGTGCGAAAAAATAGTTTTGTCAGGGAACCTATTTTATCCAGCGCTACCATATGCGACTGGTATAACTACTGCCGCGAAGCTGTGGTATTATACCAAGTGGACCATCAGGAGAAGTTGGGTAAAATTGGTGGCCCTGGGAAAATAGTACAAATTGACGAAAGCAAATTTGGAAAGAGGAAATACAACAAAGGTAATATTAAAAATAAACAATAATACATAATTACTTATATATTTTTCTTATTTCAGGCAGAAGGGTGGAAGGTCACTGGGTGTTGGGAATGGTGGAAGATGGCAGTGAGGACTTGCGGTTGGAGGTATGTCCTGACAATGTTAGGTCTGCTGAGGTGCTCATACCCCTGATCGAAAAACACGTTGCGCCCGGCACAATCATTTGCACCGATTGTTGGAAGGCGTATGATTGCTTATCAACTCACGGGTATGAGCACCGTCGGGTAAACCATAGCGATCCTGACAATCCGTTCGTTGCGGAAGACGGGACGCATACTCAACGAATTGAATCCCAGTGGCGGGTAATGAAAAGATTTTTCTCAAAGGATAATTACAACAATCCAGAAAACTTTGCGGATCTTATCATAGAATATGTGTGGCGAAAAAAGATTGCAAATAAGCATGAAGATCCTTTTGTGAAATTAATAGAAGCAATAAAACACACTTACATACCATAAAAAAAAATCTTTTTATTTTATTGAAATAATTTCTTAACTTTTTATTTTTCTAGGTTTTGGATTCCTGTAATTGGGGTATAATCTGTTTTCATTTCTTTCAGTTCACTTACAAAAGATGTCGATAAGGTAACACTGGTTATTTGACATTTACAACCATCTTGTTATTGTGAAAATCACAAAAATTTAAGAATAATTAAAATATTGAAATAAAGCTATTTTTTATGATATAAAAACAAAAAAAATGTGTAAAAACGAATTAGTGAAGTGTTAGTGGATGTAAAAGTTAAAAATATAAGTGTATAATTCATTCTATAACGAAAAAATACGTACTTTAAATAGTCGAAATTTTGAACTTTAAACCGAAATATCTCGAAAACCATAGGTTTCCCGCGGCTATATCTATATATATTCTTGATCTGGAGGATCTCCTCTATCCGCCCATACCCGTTTTATCCCCGAAAGCGTGGGACGTTATACTAAAGTTTTCCCAAAAATAATTCTAAAATTGCATAGTTCCACGAATTAGCGGCGCAGTAAAATTCTGCATTTTTCGAGAGAATACAAAAGATATTCGAAAAAAATTATTGAGTGCTAACAGGGGTCTCACACAGAAGCAGATTTCTTAAACGTCTTATAAAATTTGAAAAAGCGTTTTGTATGCACTCGTCATATCTTTGCATGGACCTATATATGTACATATGTATGTATGCACATGTGTGATATGTCTTCAAGTGCAATTGTGAAAAAATAAAGGATTGAAAACATTGAAGAGCGATAAGTTGCAGAGTAAGAGGTGAGCGTACAGCGCATTTACGAGCGTTATGGGCGGGTTTTCCTTTGTGTTCGCATGCGATAAGTTTTCGAGGGTTTATCTAACGCATTCTGTGAAAGCGGTCACATGCTGATATTGTATTATTGCGTTCTAGACTTATACATTTCCTTTTTTCGATAAAATGCAGGCAGTTTGAGCTGCTCTTTCGGAGATCGACTTCAATTTCATGAACTTAGTTGTGATTATACTGCAGTGACTAAAGTGATAGAGATTTGAGAATTGAGTTGATATTTTTTTACAAAATTATTTTTGGGAGAGAAGTTCTTGAAGAAATATTAAGTCATTAAAAAATGCTGGAGTACTAAAAAGAGTGTGTTTAGACCCTATTCTTATAGAATATAGAATACATAAAGTTTTTTTCCTAATTTGACTAATCGAGGAAGAGTACAGGAGAGTATTGAGGTTTAAAAATCGCCTAGAATTCAGCCAAGTGCACGATTACAGTTGCTTAAAATATACATATTACAAAATGTAACGGTAAAAAGAGGTATATAAGACATATTTTTTACTCAGATAATATGAAGAATATATTAGCACGACGATTACGTGCTACATAACGGATTTCTGTTTTAAAAATATGTAAAATTATTTGGTTATATCAATCCGTAGATCATCTTGGCTACAACAATACCATATGATCAAAATTGACCCGGACTGACAAAGAAGTCAATATTCAGTATAGGCTGCTGAACCAATACAAGCGTGCCAACGTTTAATCCGATTTTTCCTACAGTTGTTATAAGCCTCGACTGAGATATCCTTCAGTGCCTTCAGCGAATGTTGGTTGGTAGATTTGATCACATATTCAGGATACTTTCCAAATTTGATGAAGACTACGCCCATATTCCTTATAATATAAGTCCATGTACTGGACTCTAATTTTATATTTTGAGGCCTTTTGGTTATTATCCTTCTAATATCATTCGAAAGTGGGTAAAATTGCACAAAACCCACGCCCACCTCCCATTTACCGGTTCAGTGTTCTATTTACTGCTGGAGGGGATACGAAACCCGCCTGAAGTGATCGAAATATTACTTAAAATATAACTGTTTTTGTTAAAATTAGTTTTGATCACCGAAGGGTTAATTTTTACAAAGGTAGCACAGCAACACAATAATAGTAATAATTAAAAAGTGTAACAACAACAATGCATATGAAAATAGTGTCAACAGTAACGCCAACAACAACAACAACAAGAACAAAGCACTGCAATGCGTACAAAACTAAATCACGTAGGTAGCTGTAGACTTTTTTAACAGCCGACAATATTACCAAGCTAATAAATATCTGTTTTATATTTCCTCCCACAAAACAAAACAATCTATAAATAAAGAACCCACATCACTGCCAGTATCCGAGCGTTTACGCTTCTTCACCAATCTCACCGAAGCGGCTAGTCGCAGCGCGTCCAGCTCGTATACGCGCAGCCCATCACAGCGCTTCCTAACCGCGACCGAACGTTGCGGCAGCGCTAACTCATTCAACCACAACAACTCGTTCAGCTTTACGCCACGTAGCAGTTACAACGGTGACAGCACAAGCACTAGCAGCGCCAGTGTTACACCAACACCGATGGAGTGCTGTTCGCCACCACTCACCGAACACCATCAGCTCATCTCTATCAACGAAATCGACTCACCATTACATTTGGATAGCGCGCGGCACTCACCAAGTCCACCGCCTTCGATTGGTATACCCCACGCCATGCCAGCGTCATCGACATTTATCCACTTTACCAAGTCTAGTTCGCAAACATTGCTGCCTTCGGTGTTGGCGCAACGTTCAGCAATGTCCGCACCAGCACTAGCACCAACCGCAGATGCAACGACGCTTGCTACATCACCATCTTCATTGACGCCAGTTACGCGCCGCATTAAAATGAAGACAATCGGCAAACTGCTACTACCGAACACTTTCCTCAACAATGAGCGCAACAGCTTGCAAAATTTCAGCAGCAACGCAAGTGAGAATGGCGTGAGCGTTAATTATGCGCATAGCGACACTTGCGACAGCGAAAACGGCAGTTACATTGAGACGGACAACAGAGCGCCACCTGCACCGCTGAAGAAAATTGGCAAAATCAAATCGCCGTTTATTGAAAACTGTTTGCAATTGCAACAAAAGCATCATCAATTAAACTCCAAATGCATGAAGTACGATCATAAATCGACGCCACACAACGCGCTGGCCGCGCTCGAAAATAATGTCAGCAACGGCATGGTTGGCGGCGGCGGTAGTGGTGGCGGTGAACGCGATGTCAACTCCTTACCACCGCGCAAGCCATTGCAAAATGGCAATGCTGGCTTGCCGCCTCCGCCGCGCATTGAAACTAGTGAGGATAGTAAAGCGGACTCCGGCAAGGAGAATAATTATTGTGATACAAATGGCGCGCCGCTAATGTCGCTTTCACCAACAGCCTCATCAACCGCGGTTTCCGAGCAATTGTCGCAATTGCCTGTCGTAGAGATGCGCAAGAAGTTTACGCGCATCATGAGCAGCGCAACGTTATCGACAGTGGCACAGCGTCACACTGCGCACGCCCTGAGTAATGGCAATAGCAATGGCAACGCGCAAGCAAACGGCAACAGCGCTAGCAGCGCGCCAACAACGCCACGAAACTCAATCATTGACGACAAATTCGCCAAATACTTTGGACTTGGTGGCAATCAACCATGTGTCTCAGTTACAACCAACAACAAAGCTATCAATGGCAATCAGCGGACCGCACGCGTACACGAACCAACCAACGCAACAACTGCGCGCTCAATGGGCGCTAGCGAAACAAGTCTAAGCTCACGCAGCGCCTCCAACTATCCATCACTACCACCGCCCGACTTCGTGCACACGCCGAATGGAGTTTTACATGCAAGCGTCAAGAAAGCAACGGACGCCCTGTCATTTGCAAAGGAAACCAATACTGCTGGCGCAACGCCACTCGAAGCGTTCAATCATAATGTACGTAGTAACTCGAATACACCATACTTTACGCCGCCTTCAGGTTGCGCTTACGATATAATGCTAACACAAACTTCATCCGCTACCGCATTGACCCATACCGGCACTGCGTCAGCGGTGCAAAGGCGCCGAGACATGTCGAAGCGCCAACGCGCCAATACAACTAATATCATTTTTACGCCCACTTCGAGCCACACGCAATTATTTAGCACGTCAGCGAACGCAGATACACCTAATTCAGGACGCACGCGTACCTTGCGCTCGCGAGCGCTAACGCTAACGCACGGTGTACCACTACCAGAAGTCAAGCGCTTCGACGATATTGTAGTGACAAAGGAAGAATTACAATTGGCATCTAAAGAGTTCGAGCGTATATTTTTGGGTGTTATTTGAGTTAGCGCGCGGAAGCCTTTGTTAAATTGTGCTTAAAACAAGCGCGCGGCTCTGGCGCTGGACTTGCGTGTGTGTGTTCGCACGCGCGCATTGAAAAAGCGAGCGCGAACTATGTTACAGGCTATGCGAAGTATTGCTCGAAATGTGAAATGTGTTGCTTGCCAAAAGGATATATATAATTTAAAATTTATAATATATATTGTTAAATTATTAATAAATTCTAAATTAAATCATTTTGCAAAATTGAAACATATGCGAAATCTATAAAACACAAACAAAAACAGAAAGTAAAAAAAATATATATAAATTCGAAATTCAATATTTTGATGTCTGGGTTTTGCAGCGCTTTGCTCACTCAAAGAACATATTTACTCTTGAGAAATTCTAAAGCAATTATTTATAAATATTTTTTCAAAAAAAAAAAAAAAAAAAAAAATTATGGAAAAAGGTACGCACTTGTTTTAGCGCTCTACAATTGTAGTTAGAGTGGAAGCAAGTGTATGCCGTCGAAATTGAAGAAAAGGTCAAGCAGCTCAATGCAATTGCTGTTGTTGTAGGCTACGCATATTTTTCTTATACTATTTTCTTTTTATATATATCTATACTGATTTGTATTTGTAGTTTGGAAAATATTAATGATATCGATTATCGATTAGCCTTATGTCTTGTAACGAAAAAATATTGAAAAACGAACTTGAGTGAACATTTTGTTGAACGCTTTAAAATTGCACTCATTTAGTAAACCAAAAAATAAACAAAAAAGCGAATAACATTCCATCTTCCAGAAGTGAGCGAATTTAATATCTAATCAAGAACCCAAACGAAAAAAAAAAAAAATTGTAGAATTTAAAATATTTTATAGAAAATTATACGACGCTAATAAATTTGAAAAAAAAATATTGAAAATTGCTAAGCATTGTAAACGTCATATGCGTCATAGTTAGCAGCATTGAAATATGAAATAAAATGTAATTAAAATTTTGTATAATTATTAATAATTAATAGTGGCGTAAAATACTGTTAAATGCTAAAACCACATAATACAATAACTGTTTTTATGATATTTCAAAAATTTGTATTACGCCATTTGAGTATTTGAGAGTTCAGTGTTAATACCGTTTGAACATTAATTACTGTTACAATTTGTTTTTTTTTGTTTTTCGTTCAAAGCCCGCGTAAAGAAAGCTAAAACAGCTGAAGTCTATTTTATGTAATTTTTAAAAATCGTCTTTGCTGCATTAATTGATCGATTTTTGCTCTATAAGAGTTCCAAATCGATGGCAGAATATATTTTTATATTATTAAGTATAAAAACAAAAATTTTTTTATCTGAAATATGTTTCTTTTTTTTTGGTTTTTCTTTATGCCACTGCTATTTAGTTCTTGCAGCGCTTTTTTTTTTATAATTTTCTAATATTTAGTTTTATAAATTTCTAAATATTATAATATAATTTTTTGTTGCCGACGCTTGTTATTCCCCTTCATTTATCTATGTAGTGATTTGTATTTACTTTATAAACTTACTTACTTACTAAATAAAAATTGTAAACTTTTAATAATACAAGCATAATGAAAAATCAAGCAAAAATAAAATCCAATTCATTGCTGTAAAAAGTAAAAGTTGTAAGCAGTTTATTAAGCAACCGTTATTAATTATTGTATTGCAGTGTAATAATAGTTTTAACTGCTTATTATGTATTTAAAATTAAACAAAAAATGAACTAAGCTTATATGTAAATGCATTTACACGCTTATTAAAAACACTTTTTTTGTTTAAATATTAATATTATTATTTTTTTGTATATTTAATTTTATGTTGCTCTCTGTATCGCTATTGATTAATACGTAAAATGTTAAATTAATTAAAAAAAAATAAAAAAAATATACACACACCACTACATACCTAAATATACTTATATAGATACATATACCGTTAAAAATTAAATTTAATAAAAAATTACCTAGAAATAAATATATTAACACTTTGTGTCAGTCATGAGTGCGAAATAAATACTGTTACATTTATACTTAAAATATACCGTTATAACAGCTTACAATTATTATTATTAAAATATTTACTTAATGCATTTGAAAAGCTGCTGTTTTTAGGTTATGTGCATTTTGTTTTATATTTTCTTTAACTTTATTATATAAATAATCTGCATTATTAGTTAGCAGCTGCTGTATATTTGATTTGCATATTAAACGATATACGATTATATACTTAACAACACAGATGTGTGTGATGTTAGAGCAAAATAAATGATGAGAAATGTCAATTGAAAATGTTAAACAATTGTTTTTTTTTTGTTGATTTTGCAAAGGGAAGTTTATGTGTGGTTGTTTCTAGTAAACAATTCAAAAAAATTATACTTATATATTAAAATACAAAAAAAAAAAAAGTAAATAAAACAAAAATATCAAAAATTTGTATTGTAAAATACAAAAAATTAAAAATCAAATAGAAGAAAATATAATAAAATTTATAAAAATAATTTTGTTACATATATTATTATAATTTAATTTAATAAATTTAATAAATTATAATAAAATATAGGAAAATTAAAAATTGAAATAGAAATCCAAAGCATATATAGCTAAATTAAAATAAAATATATAAAACCATATAAAATAGTAATAAAATTATAAACATAAATATAGTAAAAAACAAAACAATTATTTCGCTAACAATTAAAAAATAATAATTAAAGCGAAACTTGAATTAAAACAAATTATGTTAAAATATATATAATTAAATTGTATATAACTAATTGTATACAACCAGAGTTGCAAATAATCCCTAACAGAAATAATTGCATTAAAATAAATTTAAATTAATAAATTAAATAAAAACAAAATATTTTTTAATACCGAAAATCATAATTTTAAAATTTCCAAAACACAAATCCCTAAGCCGGATTGAAAAAAAATCGGAATTAAAAATTGAAAATCTTCCTTTTTTCCTGTATACAAGCAAAACTTTTTAACAAATTAACAAATAAAATTAATAACAACTAAATAAAAATATTTTTTTGTTACGAATAAAATAATAAAATATAATAAATAATAAAAGCCAATAGTAAAAATTCAACAACAATAATTTATTGTAAAAAAAATTAAATCTGAATATATATAAAACACAGTAAAAAGTTATAATAAAGTAGGAAGATGAAAAAACAAGAAATTAATAGTATAATTAAAATATTTAAATAAAAAATAAAAACGCCAAAAAAAAATTATTTATTGCAAATAATATGTATCTTAATTAAATAACAATATATATAAGACAAACATTTTTTACGGCAAAAAGTTATAATATAATAAAAAAGGTTGAAGAAACGAAAGAAAGTATGGAAATAAAAAAATAAAGGTAAAAAAAAATTTTTTTTTACTAAATAAATTCAAATAAAATATAAAATAAAAATTAATGTCATTAAAAAAAAGAGCTTTACAGCAAGACGTTAGATAAATTTTTAGCTTACATTTTAATTCGGCAATGAAGTATATGAATTTGAGTTTTTTTTCAATTCAGATAGTACAGTGAAAGATATGTATGAATGTATGAACCTGTCATGAATTTGATAGTTCTGCATAATTTTTTAATTTAATAACAAACTTTTTTGTTTATTAAGTTATATTTTTGTTATTTTATTTATTAATTTTTGAGTAGCAATTTTTATAATAAATTAAAATTCATGTTAACTTTTTTAGTAGTAAAAAATAATTTAATTTTTTTATTTATTTAATTGTTTTAATTAATTTTTCTTTTTTTTTCTTATTTTATATTTTTTATTTCTTATATACATATTTTTGTTTATTTTTATCTATTTTTCTTAGATACATATTAATAATTGTTTTTATTTTTTATATGCATATTTTTTTTTAAATATTTTTTTTAAATATTTTTTTTTAATATTTTTTTTCTTTTATACATACATATATATACATATATTTGTTTATTATTTTACAATTTTCTAATTTTAGTGTTTTCTTTTTCAAAATTTGTCTTTTTATTTCTATTTTCTTTATTCGCGTTTTCACGCTATGTAAGTGCAAAAAGTGAGCATTTAATGTAATTATTGCATGGAAATACTATAATAAATTTTAAGCCATACAAATTATAGCAATAATCAAGTTATGTCAATACAAAATTGATGAATATTTGTAACACTTTTATTTTCTTCTTCTCAAGAAAAAAATATAAATCGTGAGTATTAAATTTTATTTATTTATTTATTTTTTATTGAGAATGTTTACTTCATTTAACACTTTTCTTTTTCTCTTTTATGTAAATAACAGCGCATGCGTTCTATTAATTGCGACTCGCCACCAAATTATGCATATTTGCTGAAGCACATAAAAAAAAAAAATAATAATAATAATAAAATATTATAAAATTTAGCAGCAAAATCAAATATATTTAAACAAATTTTTTTTTTATTGTTTTCTTCCACACAGCTGCCGCTCATTTGCCACCGACCAAATCCGCTTTTGAACCGCCGAAAGGCATACTCAAATCAAAGTCTATTGGTGTTGGCTTTATGCCCATGGACTTGAGTTCCGAATTGAAAAATCGTCTGAAAAGCTCCACACACGCCTCCGTCGCCAATCTGCGCAAATCGGCAACAACGCTCAACGCCAATCGCGTGCAAGATGAACACGCCAGCGCTGCCACAGCAACAATTGCCGCGTCCGGTGGCGCGCCACAACACGACGACGCTGTAAGTCTCGTGCGTAATCTCTCGAATTTGGGCCGTCCACCGACGTCGACAAGTGGTGGCGGCGGTGTGGCGGCTTTACGTAGCGGTGACACAATCGCTTCCACCTCGGAAGGTGAAAGTTCGGGCGGTCGTGAAATATCGGAAATAATTAAAAATAGCGCCGTTGCACGCCGGCGAAAACTGAATGATGGGTGAGTGCGAAACGAAATAAATGCTACTAATGCGCTGTTGTTCGACTGGAACTACTACTATAGACACATACATACACATACAGGCACATGTATGTGTGTGTGTAATCCTGAACACCCACTAACCGCACGACAAGTCGCTGAACATAGTTGCTCGTTCGTCTTGAAAGCATTTCATGTAACTAAAATAGTTGAGTTAGCGTCTAATTATACTAGTTTATAAACTTTAAAGCATAAGTATTAATTTGTCTACTTACAAATAAGTGTGTTTGTATATGTATAAGTGAAATTAATTTTCTAGTTGTAGGAATTATTTTGCTAATACTCTCGATATGTGTACATGTATGTATGTATATATTAGGTTATTTATGTCTGTGCGTGCGTTAAGCTCTAAAACTTTAGTAATTATGATATGTACGATAACTAATGTAAATATTAATTATATTATATATTATATGTATAAATATGTGGCATTTTTGTACGACTCCAAAAATTATATTAACCATATTTTTTATAATCACTTTACGAATTGTTATTGTGCAACTAAACGCTAGATTTAACAAAAAATAAATATATGTATGTGTATGCATTAAATTTGCTGCTAAATAAATGAATTTATATTTCTCATGCCAAATAATGCTAATAAACTTATATAAAAAAATAATTAATATTACTAATACAACTAATAAAACGCAAAAAAAATTATGTAAACTCGAATTTTGCCAATAATAAATTTTGTACTAATTCAACAATTGCTAACATTAATATATATGTGTTTATAATTATGTGCACTTGTATGCATGTGTACATAAGCATGCTATATTTATTACATATTAGCCGCAAATACTTCATATTTAACAAAGATTATACAAACGTTGACATACATACATGTAAATACAGTAATTTTTTTAATTTTTTTTAGTTAATGTTCTTTGCATTAAATATCCTTAATACGGTGGTGCTGAAAACAAATGAAGCATCCCTGCAGTCAGATAAATTCGAAATGAGAAATATTTTCGAAAATTCTTTTTCGGTTATTTTGACTTTTTTTCATAAAATATACTTAATAGGGTGGTTCTTAAAAAACAAAAAAAAACTCTTCAGTCTCATTTGTGTTATGGTTTAGAAAATATTTAGTTAATTTCCTTTCAAACATTTAAGCACCACCCTAATGATCAAACTTACTATTTAAAATTATATGTACAAACGTTGACACAAATTTAAATAAAGAATTTTTTTCATTTATGTTGCTTTTTAGCATAAAATATACTTAATGCGGTGGTTCTAAACACCAATAAAATATAATCTCTTCAGTTACATTTCGTTTGGAAAATATTTGATAAAATTTTTTTTCAACATTTAAATACTACCTTAATGATCACATTTATTATTAAAAATTATACAAACTTCGAGAGAAATTCAAATTAAGAAATATTTTGGAAAGTTCTTTTTCGGTTAGTTTGATTTTTTTGCATAAAATATATAAGTACCACCCTAATGTTTAAAATTATTATTTAAAATGTTTGTACAATATAATTGACAGAAATTTTAGATTGAGAAAAGTTCGGATTTTTTTTATTTATGTTGCTTTTTTCCGTAAAATATCCTTAAGGGTGGTTCTAAATACCAATAAAATTCTTATTTGTGTAATTATTCAGATAATTTTTGGTAAATTTCCTTTCCTAAATTTAAGGAATACCCTAAAGTTCCAAAATATGCATTTTGGGGCACACTTAGTGTGACAGCCTAATAAAAGGCGATTTTTGAGAATTAAAATAAAATTACTGTATCGATTGTTTTAAAATTTCAAGCGTATTTTTATTTAATTACATATATTAAGAATACACAGTAAAATTAATCAAGAAAAAAATTTGATATTTTCCGAGTTACATCCCGTCGGAGATGTCATTAAAAAAAGGTCCTGCAGTGGTGCAGTGATTCCGGTCATCTCCGTGAATGAAATCTAATAAAAAATCTACTAGAAAAAGAAGAAGACATATGGTCAAAAAAAAATAAAAAATGGCGGTAATTGAAAAAAAGTAGAATTTTACCCAAAATTTTGATCGTTTTTTGCCTGTCAAAACTAATTTTTTTTTTTCGATTGGAACTGGTAGCTCATTGTAGGTTGCAATCACTGACTGCGCTGATTGAACAGAGCGACTATACTTTAGAAGGCTGTAACTTCAATATTTATTGAGATAAGAATTATAAATTTTAGTATCTTAGTTTTAAAGGTATATTTTATCAAAATATGAATAAAATCGATTTTTGTTTAAAATATCACACTATGTGTGCCCCATAAATATTTTCACAAACAAAGTTTAAATTTTTTTTAATCGAAGTAATTAAGATATTGTACGGAATTAAATAACTATTTTGAAATACCTTTCCAACATTAAAGGACTGCCCTAATAATCAACCATACAAATTTTTTTAATAAATCAACAATTTCACAGTTTTTTTTTATTAAATCGAAATAATTAATCTATTATACAGAATTAAATAATTTCTTAAAAGTCATGCCTATTTCTGTAAATTACTTAGGATTATTATAAAGTGTTGGCCATAATAACTAAATAAATATGTATTTGTGGCGCTTTTTAAAAATAATTTACATATATACATATAGGGCACACGCAAATCAGCTTTAGAAATATCACCTCGCAACTGGCCGCAGATCCTTAATATATCCATACTACTCATATTGATTAAATACCATTATCGTAAACTGTATAAAAAATATCGAACCTTTAAAACCCATAAACCGCAAAGTAGTTAGATGCGATAGTTAAATATTTTTGAAAACGCCACTAACAGCAACAAATAACAGTTTAAAGCACACACACATTTGAAAAATTCTAAAGACATAACAAATCAACTAAAATAAATGTATATATAATTTTTTTGTTTTTTGTTTTTTGCAATCAAAACAGCTACCTAGCTCAAGTGAAACCATCAAGCAAATTTTGGCCGTATCAATTTAAGCCACAACCACCACCTCAACACGAACAAACTTGAGTAACGCTTATAACCTACAACCAAAGCCTGAAATGAAATGTATAACTGTCCTTTGAGAAACGTATTTAGAAAATAAGTTTTCAAAAAGACGCTTACACAGTTTACAAATACATATATATCAATATGGTTTTACTATATAAATTAATTGTAATAGCGAATGCCTACATACTTTACATACAAACATGCAAAATGTAAAATTTAAGTTAAATATGAATTTGTTTATTCTGTTATGCATTACGCAGCTATTGTTTGGACATACAGAAATGCTGTTCCCCCCGACTTTTAAATTACGAGAAGAAAAACGTAATAATACTCATGTATTAATAAAAGTTAACCTTTTTCGGAACAAGTTTACAAAATTGTGTTTTTTTTTCTGCTTACATGTGAATATGAATAGTCTACTGTCGCAGCGCTGCTTGCAATTTGCACTACTATAAATAATTACAGTTACTTTTAAGCATTATATATTTTATATTTTTTATTACCATGGCAATTTATTTTCCACATATAATATTCTTATAAAACAAACAGTTAAATTTTAACATTTTATATCATAAAAATATATATATATTAGCAACTATAACAAATTACTTAGCAGTCGGCGATTGCGTTGACGTCATAGATACATGTGTGTTGAACTCATAATATGGCGGTGTGCATTCACCATTAAAAACGTCCTGTGAATTAATTGTTGTTGTATCCTCCAGTTGCATTGACTCCGTATTAACATTAATAAAATCATCTAATCTAGGCATATCATTAACACTAATTTCTTGCACCATTTCCACGTATTCCCTACCAGCAAGCTCTTCGGTATTTTGCGTGCTAGGTAGGGAAGTTGGTTGTAGCACTTGGCTTTGTGGCAAAATATTGGTTGTCGAATCTGCTGGATTCAAATGTGTAGTTTGACTAAGTGGCGGTATAGGCACAATATCTGAAGGCGTCCCTTCTAGTGGGCTACCATGCAATTCTGCCATTACAGCATCTATGTTGAGAATAGCTGATGCTATAGCACCGTCGGAAGTTACATTCTTTTGTATATCAATTTCGGTTTCTTCACTATCGGTCACATTGTTATTATCACTGTTGTGCGTATTATAGCTGTTGTGTAGTACTTCTTCAGATTGCTCATCTTGCAATACTTGCTTCTGCCGGTCGTATTCCCAAACTACTAGACGCATCAAATTTTCTTTTTTTCGTTCGCACCATTCCCGCTCACGTTGCTTGCGTATTTCATCATCACTATAGAGGCACACATTTTTATGCCGACCAACTGCTTTTACTAATAGTTTTTGAGTTTTTTCTTTTGTCCAACGTTGTATGCGTCCTTGGCGCGTGAATTGATTCACGAAATCTTGCACCGGATTCCAACGCTGCATTAAAACGCGACATGGTAAACGTAAACACAATTCCTTCAGCTTTTCTTTATCAATTTCACGTTGCAGGTCTTCGCGTGTAGGTATCTGTGGAAATTTTGTAAAATATTACTTATAATTTCATTCAAAATTTAGTTTTTATAGTTTTGCGACCAATACTCACGAAATCTTCGACGAACAATTTATAAAATTCTGGATTTTTCATTCGTTCTTCTTTAGTTATGCCATATTCGGCGTATACTTTTTCAGCTGTAAGATCTTCCAATCGGAAGAGCATATTATTTGGATCCATTTTAACGTACAAAAACACAATAAAGCGCGCATTTATCAAAAAAAAAAAAATTAAACAAATATAGCACCTCAAAGCAATATCAACAAAACAAATTGCTTTACAGTTTGCCGTTAATAATTGGTTGCTAAAAAGAGATAGCCAATGACTGCACTGACGTCAACGGATTGAATAGATATTAAACGCAGACATTGCCATATTTTCGAAATCCCAAAACTTTTAACGCTTAGGAAAAAATTTGCACTTGGCAGAAGTGGTGTTAATGATAAATAAATAGAGTAAATCCTAAAATAATGTTTTGAATACACAGTATAAATACGTGTGTGCAAGATCACTTTATGCAAAGTTCAAATTCTAGCAGCTATTTACACAACGTACCATAAATCTACGTTCTCTGTATCGTTAACCGCTTGTGGAACGCGTTGCATTCCAATAGCTACCAATGCAACCCTGTGAATAGATTCAGTTTGATGTTAAATGTCAACACACAGCAATACACAAGAACTGACTGTACAAAACGAAAACGAAAACAAAGTTTCAATATTCAAAACAAACGCGCCGAAATCACGATTGACATTTAAAAACAAAGAGCTGAGTGCGCCAACGTATATTTACTGTTTATAGTATACGTTTGTATATGCATATATGTGAAGTTTATACTATACACAAATCTAAACCTTCGTCTTCCGTACGCCGGTGCTTTACTTTTGTTGATTCGTTGCACCAAACGAAGGTGCAAGCCGGTAGGTACGAAGAACGCTGCACAGAGAGCAGCTAATTGGTGGTAGCTATTGGAGCTCCAAACAAACAGCTGTGGAATGAGGCATTGAAGTGAGTTGTCGGCGGCAAGAGTACGTTGAGGTGTAGCGCTACGCACAAATATATCCATATTTATGTACGTTTGATTGTAAATTCCAAATGAAAACAAACGACGTCTGGTTTGGCTGCGTCTGTGCTTGAAGAGGCATACTACCAGCAGTTGAGGCGAACATTTTGAATTCCCTTTTGTGCTACGACGAGTCAAGTTAAAGCGTTTGCTGGAGAAGGTGGTGTATCGCGAGTACGCGCATTTGTTTTTCGAATTATTAATTATCGGCGCGTAGCTTGCAATATAAAGTAATTTGCCCAAAAGTGTTTGTGAAAAAAAAAATTTTATTTCAAAACAATTTCTTACAAAGCATTTTATCTAATACACGTTAGTATTGAAAATAGTTCGTAAAGGGCGTAGAATGCAGCCGGCTGTGGAGCTTATAATTTTGGATTAACTTATGCATATGTGTGTACATTAATTTCGCGATTCGCATCGCTGACCAAAACAAGGGTCGTCGTTGCTTGGTGCGGTGCGGGCAAAAATACAGCTGGCAGCACATATTGTATTGTAGAACGGAGTTCCGTCGTTTTTGTATGACCATAAAAGTGCATAACAAAAATTAAGTGTTTTAAAAAGTAGAGCAAATTTTTTATATATATTATAAAACGTAAATGGTAGCTCAGTACAATCATATTTCAAATAAATTGGCACTATAATTTTATTTGCACCAATGAAAAGGTTTTTAAATAATTATAACGTACAATTGTTTTATAAGAGATCGCGTCTACAGTTTATACAAGTGCATATCAACAGTTATAAAGCGTGTATAGCATAGCAATAATTAAAATTAATCGAAAATGCAGCGTAAAAAGATGTAAAACGCTTCATAGTGCATTTATTACTCAGCGCTGAATACTTGTGCATATTGTGTCTATATACTTGCAAACTCGATTTAAAAGCTAGCGCCCTTGCAAATAAATAAATTTGTATTTATGTACATTAATCATCAGCGTTATCACAAGTTTTAAGGTTAGTAACAAACATTTTTTTTAATTGTACTTTTTTGAAAATATTTTTATCGGTGCTATTTTTTAGTACGCAAGCTGTACGGCAAAATGTATATTATTAAAGTGTTCTCGGATAACTTTTTCGAAAATGTTCAGTTTTTGCAGTTGCAGTTCTAACTTTTGAGCAGTTTAGGCGGTTGTATGAAAAATGATCGGTAATTCTTGAAAGAATCTATAAAGATGCATTTACCCCTGTGAAAATTTGTTAGCAAGTAGCTTCTAGTTCATTTTGTGTTATTCTTTACAGACAGAGCAGCAATGTCAACCGCTCATATTGTCGTATTTCAACAATTTGAATGAGCATTGTTTAAATACCGCGCATGCACCATTGTTTAAACTTGATCTGTATTGACGATCAGTTAGTAATTTATACGTTTTTTTATGTACTAAACAACGGTTAACAGCTATTTCTTCAAATGTACATGTCGGGAATTAATTTTTTTTTTTAAACCTTAAACCTGAAACTTGGTTTTTAAATGTATATTAATATTTTGATAAAGGTGAAATATGCCAGAATTAAACTGGAAATGTGAGCAAAATATGTGCATATTTATGTATGTATGTGTTTACATTTTCGATGCTAAATTAATTTTCAAGCACTAACATTCATATTTTAAATCAATTTATGCAACACATGCACTCCTCAACAGGTTTAGTTTTAAATTATACTAATTATTGTATTTTTATTCAAAGAGTGTTTAAACAATTTCGGAATTTCTTTACAAAAATTGTTAAAAGTTTTAATTTATCAAAAAAAGTGTACTTCAATTACATAATTGCCGTTATTGTTATAAAATTATGTAACCCTCGCGTTTTACTAGCCCACCCACTCACATCTCCAAATTTCGCTTGCTTGTAAGGCATAATTTATGCGCGTATAAAATACAACAAATAGAGTAAAATGCATTATTATATTTTAATTGATCATTATGCTCGGTTAATTGCCTTTCATTTTTGTCGAAGGCATAAAAGTAGAAACAAAATTTGCATGAATTAGCATTTTTTATAATGAAAAATGATTTGTTTATCTCTCTTTTCTTATTTCTTATTTACTTGCGCTCTCTTGACGTTGCCGCGGCTTAAGATAGGTCGGTCACCATGAAATTGATAGAACTAATATATGCATAATAAAAGCTGAAAATTTGTTGAAGAGAAACTTGAGCGAAACTAAAAGTGGCTTAAGCGCATATGTAAATATCTGTGAATGACTGTAAAATGCTTAGTTAAAGCATTAATGTATCACGCATTTCTTCTTCATTGAGGCATTAGGAACTTTTGCAGTAAACTCTTTTGATCTCAGCCGTCAAAGTTAATTAATTTAAAGCACAGCTGAGCTACTCCAAAGTGTAATTGGGCTATAATGTCCATAATATTTTCAAAAGAAGAATGTACCAAGTCAAAATGTAGCAATTTGGATGTCAATATAAAATTATTGAATTTGAAGGTTTTGTGTTATATCTATTAAGTTGTTGTAATACAGATTACAATACTACTGAGCTTTTGTCAGATATTTCAATGATGTATTTGTGTACATACATACATACATATGTAAATATACATATATGAATTTTTTTTTTTTTTGTATAGGCAGATTCTTGCTCTTAATATAGTTTACTTTCAGTTGCATTTCATCAAAACGATTATTCTTCAAAAGAAAAGTGAAAATTCTTAACTTTATAAAAAATTTGTTTGTTTTCACTTTCCTCTGCTTTAATTTGAAGTCAAATGTGCATTGACCTAAAAAGGCTTGGCTGTAAAAAACTTTAAAATAACAACAAAATATTAACACATAAACATTTAGCATCAAAAATATGCGCTTGCATTAGACCAAATAAAGAACTAAATCGATATTACCCAATAACAGAATTTTTGTATTTATAAACAAAGGAAAATACTTGTATGTATGTGACTGTATTTTACTTATGTAAGTAAAGCTGCAGCTACGCTTTGATGCTTGTTTGATATTGAAAACGTGACTTCATTAAGTAAATAAAAGCCACTACGAGTATGTGTGTTTATAATCAATTTATATGCATTTCTAAAAACATACAAGAATGTGGATCTCATTTATTACTTACATATTGTATATGTATATACATACCTACATAATTTTTTTATTGCAATACAGATCTTCAGGATACTTGGCACATCAGGCATAAACAAAAGCAAAATAAAATAGAAATAAAGCATATGCCAAAATAAAATGCATCTATCATTAGTCTAAGCAGCTATAAAACCCTTCACAGGTGCAGTTTTTATTGCATAAAAGGGTATAAAAAAATCTTTATCTTAATTCTGATCGGTGAGTTTGTATGACAGCTATATGCTATAGTGATGCCATCTGAACAATATATTCGGAGATGAGGGACTGTTCAGAGTTTAAAAAACAAAGCAATAGAATAAAAAATAAACACTGTTAGAGGTAAGTGTGTTTGTTGTAAACTGAACTGACTAATAGCTTAATGTGTTACATACAAATATATCCACAAGTAAGCTGCTATTGATGTATGTACATACATGCAGTTCTGTTATGTAGAACGTGAGATGATTTATTTACAGAAATACACCGCCACACACATACATAGCTATAAAATGCGCAAAGCTAATGCAACGGTTCTCTAAATACATACATACATAAATATTTGTGTGTAGATTGGTAGGCCATTAAACAATTGCATTCTTTATTCACCTATTTTTTACACTCGGACATAAGTACATACATACATGCATATACAATACATATGTATGTATAAAAGAATATGCGCAATTAGTATTGTCAGTTTGCTAAAAGCCAAAGCGATAAATCGTCTGTGCTGCCTGGAAGCCATTTACAAAGTGGGCATCCTAACACCCACGACTCGAAAGCAATTATACAATTTTTGTTGAAGTATTCAAGCTTTAAAAGGATTGCTTGCAAAATCAAAAGCACGTATGTACATAAGTATATAGCTATAACGGCCAACGCGTAGTGAGATGTAGCGGAAGCGACGCCTTTGCCACTTAAGCGCGACCGCCAGGCAATGACCCTTTCCAAATCAAAAGTATCTACCTACTTATTTACGATACCTTTTTGCTAGACACTGTATGCTTTAGTGCAAACGCAACACACTCATATACACACACACACAAACAAGTCATTTGGCGATAAGACGCAGCAAGCAGCTAGAAGAAGGTTAATCACCCGCAGCATCAGTTCTTCAGCTATTCATTCATTCATTCAAGCGGTTGGTCATTAATCAAGACATTTACATATATATTTATAATTTACTTAAACATTTTGGTTTAGTTTTGTTTTTCGAACAAGTAAATGCATTCAGTTTTACATTTTGACACTCTACTTAGAACAATACTAATTTTAATGCTTTCCTGCAATATTGAAAGTCGATATTTTTTTATACACGCACCTAAAAGTGGATAATGTTACTATTTTTGCAGCATACCGTAAGGCGCTGTAACAGCCTTAACAAAATACTGTTGAACCGGTAATCTTCTCTAAAGTTTTTGTTGTTGTGTAAAGCTTTAGCGATCACATTTCGTAAGAAATCGTTCGACAACAAAAAATTTTGATTTGAAAATTAACATCAGAAACAACCGCTTGAACACCAATAATTCAAAACTTTTTTTTTTTTTACCAATGGCCAACCTAGAAGTCATAGAAAATTCGTCCATTTATTACAGATTAAGGCGAACACGGAAGTTGTCTTCGATACGCCATTTCTCAGCTCGCCATTTTTGCCCGCTGTTCTCTTGTCAAAAAATTTTCATGAAGAAGAATTTTTCTAGCAAAAGAAGACTGGCAAACAATTGCGCATGCTTCAGAAGGCATGTTAACGCATGGTTACATCAAAAATGCTGCCTGCTTGTTTGAACGTCCAGTATACTTGTAGTTTAGTCGATTCGATACGCTTCAATTCCTGGCGGATTGAAGACAGCTAAAAATTTGAATCGGATCTTGTTTAAGTCAATTCAATGTTATATAAAAGAGTTCGTGGCTTTCTCAAAAAAAATGGAATAAGCCAGTCTCTTTAATTTATACCAGTTGTTTGTTCGATTCTGCACTTTCTAAATTTTGTATAATTGAAGGCAGCTTTAGTTCAAATATACAATTCACAAATATTTTAAGTAAATATCTTGTGTGTAGTTGTTATTTTAGAGAAATTATACGATTTTTCTTTTAGAAATAAAATGCATACTTTCTTGGGTTATTCATTAAAATTTGTTTTCTACTCAATTTTTTGGCTTATTATAATTAATTCCATGAAAAATTTGAAACATGTATTGTAGTAATTCACAATCAGTATACCTTGAACAGATTATATTAATATATATTAATGATCTTGATTTGTCTGTTTGTCTGTCTGTATATATGTACTCGAACTAGTCGCTCAGTTTTTGAGATACCAATCTGAAATTTTGCACACATCCATTGCTCCCTAAGAAGCTCGCCATTTATACAAGTATATAGCTGACATACAAACTGACCGATGAAAATCATGTCCATGTATGGAAATCTCTTTTATTTGACAAGATATCTTCTCGAAATTAAATAATAATAATAATTTATATACTTATATTCAAATATTTTCCTTTCGATCGAGTTTTCTCTTATATACATATATACAACTATAAAGTACATCTGTCTATATTGTTGACCATGTAGGCGTTTGCTCGTCATACAAACACCAAGCTGTTTGACAAGCATACCAGCTCATTAATCTAATTTTCTCCGATACAAGCAGGTTTAATACTTCGTAATAATTAACAACAATAACAATGTGAATTTACAAAGTATCAAATGTACCAAAAATATCTCAGTTATCGAACTAACTTGCCCGGCAAGCGCCAATTAATACGTTTTCGCATTTTGTTAATGATCATTACGTAGTTACATGATTACTTTGTTGAAGGCAGCACGCAAGCTTCACGCAATCGATCACGTCATTGGTGGTTTCTAATTACTTTCCTGCTGGCTGTTATTTTAGTAGTTTGTTATTTGTTTGTTTTGGCCATAGTTTTTTTGTCATGCCTTAGCACCAATATGGTAACGGTGTAAAAGTGCAGGAAAGTAAATGAAAACAATAAAAAAAAACATAAATATTCGAATAAAAATTTATTCACGTTTTCGGGTGCACCTTAATTGACAGTCAACTATTATTGTTTTTTTTTACGAATTTAATGTTGTAAAAGTAGCTGTTAAACGGCATTCGTTGCATAATATGGCTTTATGGGTCTCTGTGTCGCGTCATATCTCGCTTTCTAAGTATAGGTATGTGTTGTACATTGTTGTTTCTGTCTGTTGCCATCTACGAGAATTTTATATCACATGTCATACTTGAATGCACCCACGAGCTGATTAACGGCTTACAATGGATTATTGTGCTGCGCACGTGCGGATTTTTAATCAATAATATTCAGGTATACCACTAGGAATCAATTTTCGAAAATGTCAGTTTTTTGTTCTCTTTGTCATATAACTGATCTCGTTGTGAACAGCATAAATATGTGTTTGTTGATCGAATTTCGAATGAATACTTAAGGGGTTATATCCACTTTTGAATTTCAAAACACCGATTTTTTAAAATAATATTTCGAATTATCCGGCAAATAATTTTAGAGATATGAGCATATTTGTAAGATTTTTTTAATTTAGTGTAAATAATCAACCTCCAAAATATTATATTTAAAACACGTTTGTCTAACAACGCTCTTTTCGAAGTCGGTGAGGAAATTATCTCCGAAGCGGCTGGACCGATCGACTTGAAATTTACGAATACGACCTCCTCAGATATATTTGCCGGTCCTTTATCGAAGGAATAATATTTTCGATAATAATTACGATATTTAAGCCATTCGTAAATGTAATTTTTTTCACAGAAAACTATAATTTTGATTAGTCCTTCGTTAATCACTTGTATTCATTTATTGTAATAATAAAATCTTTAAATTTTTGGATCTGAGGTAATTTTAAGCAGAAAATTATTCGTCACCGCCAGAGACCTTTTTTCGGAGGTGCTCCATTGAATCGGTTACGGGATCAGGTAAATACAAATTTGTTCAATACTTATCACCGATGTTTAAAGTACATTACATTTTATAAATGTACATTATTTTTATTTATTTATTAAATCTCTCCTAATAATAATCCTCTTAAAAAATGTTCACAAAAAAGTTTTTTCTGATTTGCAAGTGTATATCACCATTTAACACTACCCCGAAAATTTACCTCTGTCAGGGTTTTACTGGTTACGGTTAAGTTAAGTTTGATGTACGCTGCCAGAGAGCGCCAAAAAATGTTGTACCATCAATTTGCCAATCAGCTGTCATTTTAATGACGTCACAATAGCGTAAGCTGCCAACGAATTGTAGCATCTTTTTACCTTTTTTATCACCAGTTTTAATTTTCTCAAGAAAGTGGCTTAAAAAGTTATGTTACAATATTATTTTGTATTAATTTTTTTAAATCTATTTCCTAGTAACCCTTTAGTTTTTTCGATTAATCGTGTTCAATGACATTTAAACTTTTTATAGATGAAATTCTTTTTTGAGTTTCACGCCCATTTTTAAATGTGGTCAGCAATAAAAATAGATATTTTAACTGCATTTTAATACACCTAGAGAGTGGTATAGCTAAGGCGCTAAAACTAAACTTTATGTGCATGCCTATGTGTGTATATTTATAGTGAGAACATAGAAACCGTAACATATCCGCCTATGCACATGGGTATGGCCGTAGTTGCCAAGGCAATATAATACCTTGCGTGTTAACCTTCTACCATCACTTCGTATCGAAGGTTGTCTACGCTTAAGCTTTGTGGCGCTGCCTTAAACATTTTCATTATGTTAACAGCTTTGAAAAGAAAATGTGTGAAATAAAAATAGTTACTAGCAATGACATAACTAAATTTCTGTTACTTTGAAAATAATACTAAAAATACTGCGTACGATTTTCAATATATTAATATATTATTTTTAATATTTATTTCAACAAATAATATATTTGTAAGTAACTATTTACGATAGACATAAACATACTTATTTACTTTTATTTTAAAATATCGACTACGAATATGTACGTACTGCACTTGCTTATATATCGTATGTACATATATTTAAGAATATTCTACGATATTTTGAAGTTGATCCGGCAAATAGTTTCGGAGATATGAACTTGTTGGTAAGCATTTTTGAACTTAGTGTAATCGGTTCCTAAAACTTCAAACGCGTTTTTATCGAAACGCTGTTTTTAGGTTCGGTGGGGAAAATTTTTTCGAGACTTTAGACCGATCCACTGGAAATTCTCACAAGACCTCCTTGGATATATTTGTCAGGTAAAGATTGAAAGAATAATATTTCTGATAATAATTTGGGTTCCTTAAGCCACTCTGAGGTGCAAATGTTTAAAAAAAAAATCGACTTTCTTTCAAATTTGATTAATCCCTCAATCTTCCTGTACTCCTCTATTGTAATAATTTTTAATTTTTGGTATTTGGAGTTTAATTTTTTTTTTGGATTTTTTTAATGCGTCAATTTTTTTTCAAACTTTTTTATTTTATTTTTTTTATAACTTTTTGACGAATAAGATAATAGTATGATATAAAAAATATTTCGTTCAAGAAATACAAAAAAGTCAAAAATGTTATCTGCAAAAGGAAATTATAATAGCTATTATTAAATATTATATATTGCAAAATTACAAAATCCACCAATCATCCGGAAGATAATCGTACGAAATTGAGAGAAAGACTCATGCAACTGGTAACAACAAATAATGACATTATGACTAGTTTAATGACAGCAATTAGACCTTTTGCGAAGCAGAGGAAAAGAGTTAAAAAAAAACAGTCGTCTTCTCAAAAAACAAAAAATTATAATAAAAATAAAAATAAAACTTAATAATAACAAAAATATGTAATGAGTGGTATATCTAAAAAAAATAAAAAGTAATAATTTTTTGCCTCAGTGGCAGCAAAAGTCAGCTCACTTAAATGACAGCTAATCAAATATCAACTTATTGGCAAAAGTAATTTTAGTAAAAATAAAATAAAATTGCATAGCAAATCTTGAGTTTTGGAATACGTAAGCTGCTTATATGTTTTACACCGCAAAAATCAAAGTGAAAGTTTGTAATGCCACTTTTTTAATATAATACGGCAGTTAGTGGATGAGGGTAAAAAATATGTCTCTAAAATATTTACTCTGTCTTATTTGCTACCGCATTAAGTGGCTTTTCCACTTTTTGTTCGTGGTTTTATTACAATATTTTTAACAAATGTAAGGAATGTACTAAAGCTATGACAAAGAAGTATACAACAAATAAAAAAATTTTATTGAATAATGTTTTCTGTTTAAAAAATAAAATATGAATCGTTATTATTTCTAAATATTAACAAAACCCTTATAAGTGTACTTGATTTATTTATTGTAGGCAAAAATATTGTTAAAATAAAACTTTTTCTGTTTAGAAAACCATAAAACTCTGTAACACCTAATATGAGATCTTGTCCTAAACTCTTCCTAAAGGTGTTGCTTCATTCGTGCACACGATCCCTTAATCTTGCAGAGCTACTTGCCAACGCTAAATATCAACTTCTACCAATTGAAATCCTATCTCTATATATTATTATTTTAATTTGGCCCTTCATCGTGCAGCTAACACTTTCCTGGCATGGAAAATAGGCTTAATCGCCACTTAAATGGTTGATATCATCGAAACAACTCGGCATGCTACACAAGTTTCACGCTTTTGAAATAATTAGCTCGGTGGTCTATTGCCATAACTTTGATAATAAATGTCTAAACAGAAAACAGACACTGAAATGCATATTCTACGATGTGCTAAGTGTGACCAGTAGGAAAATTTTGAGCTAATGTGCTTCTAGGAAATTTACAAAATAGGGTACATTTTAAATTATGCTGAAAAATTGTAAGGTTGCCATAAAGGGTGCCCACCCGGCATAGAGGGTTTAAAATTAAGTGCAGAATATTATTCAAAGCCAAAGACATAATTTTTGTATTTAGATAACGTCTTATAGTGATTATTTCACGATCTTTTAATTCTTTATGGAATTTTATAAGAAATAGTATTTTCTTCCCTTTGTCTTCTTGACATCAGAAACGATAGTGTGGCAGTAATTCACTATTTAAAAATTGATGATCTACAACAGAGTCCCAAAACCTACCTATGTATAACGAAAGAGCATTTTAAAAATCTTAAACAGATGGTTTAATGTATTTCAAACCAAAGTAGATGCAACTATCTTTAGTTAATACGAAAGATATCTTGTTTTCCGTAGCAGGAACAGAGCTGATTTTATGAGGGAGCAAGTTTTCTCTTGTAGAAGTTTTTTCCAAAACTATTTTGAGTTAGTTTTATACTGCTATAACTATAATAATAACAATTCGATTTTTAATGCGGGTAGCCAGTACAGAAAGATATACATCCTTGTAGAGTTTGAGTTGAAAAACAACCAAACTTGGAGAAAATGTTTTCAAAACGTATTTTGGTGAAGCCAGCTAATGGAAAATTATCGATAATCTTTATTCAATTGATTTCGCAAAGGGTCCCATTGCATCGATTTCACGAAAGTGTTTATCGCGTCGCGCCAAGAGATCATGCTGCACGATCGACATGCCTCCATATCCCCTGCACATGTCGATACTTACCAACTTAACTGCGAGTGCATAACAGCCGAACTTAATGGCGCATGCAGCTTTTGTTTTTGGGCAATCATCATTCGGCATGCATTACTGCAACCGTTTTATGGCTTGTGGAGGCACCCATTGGGCGCACGACTGTTGGCTCTTCACTGCGGTGCCTGAGTGCTTTGCTTTTGTTTCAGCTTCTTATCTGTCTGCGGCGATCGTTGTGCCTGATCAGCGATTACACATTGTAATGTTTGTTTCATTTTTTGTTGTTGTATTGCTTTTGTGTCTGTTTCTGTTTTTCTGAAGTACATAAGTACACTAAACATTAATTTAGATTTCATGGTGCATTCCGGAAAGCTTCTGGAGAGCACTTAATGTTGATAAAATAAAATGGAGTGGAAAATGTAAATATTTGAGCAAAGATGAAACGATCGTTTACATTTATGTTTGTGTGTGCGTGTATTTTTGAGTTTTTGTTGTATTTTGTTATAAATGTATGTTTGAGCTTACAATGTAGACAAGCTAATTTTCAATAAGCCGCTTGCCACTAGGCTTATGTTGCATACCTATTTACAGTTTTTATGGCAGCAGAAAAGCCGCTTAGTTAACCACAGCAACGTATATCAGATTCTAGAAGTGGGAGCTTAATTCCGATCATGCTCTGTAAACTAAGCTATTTTGTCGTCAGAGATTTCAGTCTTCATCTGTCGCATAGCGTTGTCTACTACAATTTAGCCTTGGTCTTTTGTGTCTTTGAAATTTATTGGAAACGTCTCTAACGCTGTGAGGTTTAGATTGATCTCTTGGTTATTGCTGTGATTAAGAGGCAGAAAACACTCCTCAAAATAATAATTTTGAGAGATGATGCTGAGAGTGACAGTGCTTAGGTGAATAAAATTCCGAGTACTTTCCGGCTAAACAGTCTCTTAATCGTCGGGTCGGGCGATAAAAGTTTATGTCTTGCAAGACCATCTTTCATCTGGCACTACTAAGCACCGGTAGGTCTATGTATGACGTGACAACCAGCCATAACGTAAATTACGCTCAGCTGTTTTCGCTTACCAATGTTAATTACGTCCTTGGATTTTATAAGTGTAACAGTAAATACAATTTTAGGTAAAAACAGTAAGTAAGTGACACTGAATACTTACTGGACTATTTTTTTTCATAAACTCATTATATTTGTGTAATTGACATACACCACTTTTTTTTCTATTTGTTCTCTATTTTTTTAAATTTTTATTATATTGTATATTCTGTTTGATTTGCCGACTGCTCTTTCTGTGTTTATTTTGTTGCCGTTTTCATAAAGAAAACTTCCTTTTTAACTAATTTTGGCATTGCAAGCATTCCTCTACTGTCAGTGCTGTCAATTTCATGTTTTCAATTCAATTTTTTTGCGGAAAAGTCCAAAGCTTCCTGTGTGGTCCAAACTAGTTTTCCTTTCCATTAAAATATGTGACAATCGTGTAACTGTCCACATACTACAAGTATATGGTATGTATACATACGTATGTACATATGTAGATACATTTTATATTATATATAGCAACTTGTTTACTATTCATTTCTTGCAATTTCCTGTGACACATATCATTTCCAACTTTAGTCCAGCTTTTCAAAGAAATATTTTATGAAAGTCTACATTCATATCCTTCCTGCAGCTCGCTTTTTCTTGTTCAGTTATGCATTGTCATATCACTATTGTCCTATTTCTCATTTTCTACTTATTTTGCGAGTGTTTTTGTATTTCCTTTACAGTTTTGTAATACATACCTATAACTAGCAGTCAAGAAAGTTTCACAGTACCAACTAACATTTCATATAAATGCAACTGTCGGTCAGGCAAAGATAGTCCGCTCTGAAGTGTTGTTGTTGTTGCTTCATAACCATAACTTACAATTACATATTAATATCAGATAAGATGGCACGTTGTGATGATTCACCGAGATCTGACTAACGAAAATCATAATCACACAATAAAAACTGTCTGCTTTATTTTTCTCGTTGGTTTTACCTTTAATTCTGCCGGTCACATCTATCTTTGATTGTATGTTTTTGTGTGTTTTGTTTTCTTTCTTTGTCTGCTCATATCATTGTAGTTCGTTATCAGCATCTACATGGTCATCAAAATGCATAAACCCACCATTCTTCGTCACCGTTTTCTGCAAACAAAATATGAGACAGCAGTTTGTCATGAAAAGCACATTTTGATTATTTTTTATTTGTCGAAATGTGAAAAATTATATGATGCTCAGTGTTTGGCTGGATAGAACAATAAAGATGTACATGCGGGAGAGAATTTTTTGGTTAAGGCTAGAACTACGAAGATTTACCATATACCTATTTCATATAGGTCTCTCTCTCTCTGCAAATTAGAAGCGTAAGAACAAAATAATCTATAATATTATTCTATACACAAATTTAATAAAAATCATGACATTATCGTAAAATATTAAATAGGAATAAAGAGAAAAGGGTATAAATAAATGATGCAACCGGCCATTTTGACAGGTTCGTAGTTCTAGTTAATATTAAGATAACCAAATATTGTCAGAATTCGAATATTGATTAAAAAGACAGTTCTACCCTCCACTTGATTTTGCTAGAAAATGCTCATCTAAATCTTAAAATAGTCTTGGAGATTCTAGACGCAGCAAACTAAAATCAAATAAATATAAAGCGTCTATCGAAGTTTATGCTCCTTAAAGTTTTCTTACTTCCTCAACTCTCATCGACTAAGTAATACTCCTAATTAACATTCTGTTTCCATAGAATGAGTTCATACTCCATTTAGGCTCATGCTTGGTCATCGAGCTACATATTGATAATCCTCGAAGTCGTATCCTTAAGGTCGCATTTCGTCAACATTAATTGTGGAAGATCAAAAGCCAACGCGGCCATGTTTCGCAGCAAAATCTTCGCGACGTCCACTTAACATCATTTTTCCTAAAACTCAGAGCTTTCAATTTAGCCATTTCCGTCTGTCTGGATATACGCGAACTATTCCCTCAGTTTTTGAGATATCGATCTGAAATTTTGAACACGTACTTTGCTCCCCAAGGCGCTGCTCATTTGTTGTAACCGCCGGATTACTATGGCATGTAGCTGCCATAAAAACTGTTTGATCAAAATTAAGTGCTTGCTTGGAGAACTTTTTTAATTGGAATTTGACTAGGATTATTGCCCAAAACAACATACAATCTTCGAACATATTTTTCAGATCGGACTACTATATCATGTAGCTACCATACAAACTGACCGATAAAAATCTCCGAACGATGTATTGGGATCTTTGCATATATTTTTGAAAAGGTCATATTGTTGCTGTTGTTGTAGCGACAGAATGCATTGTCTAATTCATTGGCAGCCCTTAGCTTGATATAAGTTTAGGTTCGCTCTGCTTAGGTAAAACCAACTCTCTTAGAAACCGTTTATTCTTCGCGCTGAAATTTCTCTCAGTGTATAAACACTTGCTAAAATCACGGAATTGAAATAATTCATCAAGTCTATGTTGACTTTGACACTGTGCAAATACTACAGAGCAACTGCAACAATAATAACAACTACTTACACAATATACTTATGTATATACTGTAATAATGACATGCTAACAGCACAACAACAAGTGCAATAATAACACCGTCTATGCTATGCAACAACTAACAAGTCTATGCTAGTATGTTAATGCAAATAAGCGAGAAAACGCCCGGTATATTATTCTTATTCTTACACACACACACCAACGCCAACACACATAAGTATGTGTTTAACAAGCTGCGTTGTCGCTGCAGTTGTTGTCAGAAGTGTCAACCTTTCATTGCACCGACTGGCAGGCGGTGCGCTCCTTTTTGCAACTCCGACACATTTCACAGCCAAATGGATATGCAAACATGGCAACATGGCAAGGGTAAATTGTTAGAGGCAGCTAAATGTGGTACTTAAACAGACAGTTCATAACATAAAAGCAGAGGACTTGCTTATGTCGACAGTAGGGGACTAGGCACCGAGGCAGGTGTGTGTGCAACGAAGTAGTAGAGCAGCAGTGGTGCTGACATGGCTGATGGATATAACAAACAGTCGGTGAAATACACTCCCATACTAAAATATTTGCTTGTAATACTTGTATTTGCCCTTCTCCCGGTCCCATGGTCCCTGCAATTATTTGCTTCTGGTGTGGCAGAGGACTTGTTGCACCAACGGTCGTGCCATTGAACTTTTGTTGCTCATGTGTGCTTTTCATTTATTACTTAATGGACTTTAAGGGCAACCCGTTTACAATCACACTGTTATGGGGATAATAACAAGTAACTATTTTTATGCATTTTATTTTATTTTTATTCCGGTGATTACTTGATTTTATGGATAGTTGAAATTTACGCTTATTGCAAGTCGTCCTTTATCTTTTTTTATGCTTTGAAGTTATAAGGAACCACCGAACAACTGATTGGTTTTTTTTGTGAGGCGTTTTCAAGGCAGAAATGCACTCGTAGGGAGGTTTGTCGTTGCTTCAAGCGGGTTGAGCGTTACTGGAAACCACTCTTTGATGTTGGTCGGAAGCTTATCTACTAAGCTTTTAATTCCTAATGGTCAGTTGTTATATTGTATGTAGCCTACTGAAAAAAACTTTTAGGTTATTAGAAAATGGATTCGCAATTCTATTCCAAAACACAGAAAAGTGCTCTCATCAAGAAATAATTTGGTGTTGGCATCAGCAATTTTTCTGTTTGTTTTTTTCACCAAAAAAATTTTTGTCCACTTTTCCAAAAATATCAGAACATGCGTCACTCAAAATGGTATATCCTAAAAACATATTGTGTTTTGAAGGTCAAGCCTAACCATAAAACTGGTAGCTTTCTCTCATAGGAACGAAACCATATTTTCAGGGTAAGTGATATGTACGAAAGGAAGTAACTATGGAAAAGAACAATCTAATGAAAAAATCAGCTTAATTCGATTCAAGAAATTTTAACACTTTTCTTAGAGGTGTGACTAGGTATTTAGTGAGACACATAAATAGCCGATTAGAGGTCGTAATAAGAAAATATACTAAAAATATTGCCAATTTTGATTAAGAAAAACTAAGTTACACAATACTTTTATATTAAATTTGCTAGAATGAAAAAAAAAAACAAAAAAATTCATAACTATTTTAGCTTTTATGATCAAAATAATCGTATAATTAGTAAATCACTATTTTTTCTTTCCTCAGCTGTTGGCTAATGGCAATCAGACAAGTCATCAGATTCATGCAATAAAATTTTATCTGCAAAGATCAATAAAGTTGGCTTGTCGAGAGCATTGCATAAGTTATTTTTAAATGCTTTAGTTGCTGTTTGCCAAACAGCTTAGTAAGCACCGATTACGACATAAAAGCACTGAAGTTGTATAATAAAAGCCATTCGCAGATCGCCTTATTTTTATTATTTCCATTAAGTTTATAACTATGGGCTGCATATGTGAGTCTGAATATATATGCATGAAGTGACAGAAGGGGTATTTGCTTATACAATATTTCTATATGTTATATCTTTGTATCTGTAGATATAGATATGTATGTAATAGTACAATCTTTTGCCATGAGCGTTTTGCAATCTAAAAGCTTCTTTTGTGCATCTTTCGCATCAATGCAACTGCAATTCGTTACATCTCGTACACTGCTCGATTGTATTTGAAGATCACCGATAAGCTGTCTGAGTATTTATTGTATGTTACGAGCATACAATAGTGTTTGTCAAGTTCTGTGCATGCTCACAACGATTATTCCATTGTTAGTTAATCTCATGTTAGAAATAAACAAAACTATTTATGTACAGATAAAAAATATATAGGTATACATATGTTTACGAGTATATAGTTATATAGTATATATATGTTTATATATTATAAATATATTTATATATATACATATATTTATATAAACGTATTGACATTCAAATATGCAAAAGCGGTCGCTTAGCTGCAAATATGCCTTAAACCATTCTTAGCATATTACGAAGTAAAGACGAGAACTTGCAAAAATCGATTCCTTACAACAGTCAGGTTTTTCGAATCGGAATCGATCGTGGTTTTTATCAGGTCTGTCAACTCACAGCATTAATAATCCACATAATGTGGTTTGGTCTCAGTACACCATGCGTTAACTGTTTAGAGATCGATTTGATATAATCATATATGCATCCTCTGTATGTTTGTATATGTACGAATTAGACTGAATTGGCTGAAAGCTAAAACATATTTCTATTCTGCGGTTCTGCATCTAAAACTACATTAAAAAAAAACAAATTGTGAAGCTTTCCATCTACCTAAAAGTGGACAGCATTAATACCACTATAATATAAAAATGTTCCCCAAAACGGTATCTTCTTTGATGACACTTTCGACTTCTAGTTTTCGTGAATATGCTGCTTTTTATAGAGTGTACTTCTGTTCTTTTAGATATTTTAGTTTTTAAAATCATATTTTATGTGATTCCAGTACTTCATAGTCTAAATTTTAAAAGCTTTGTGTTTCTGAGGAACATTTTCTACATTTTTAACAATTTCTACATTTTTGCTTCGGTTTACATTTTATTACAATCCGTAACAGACAAATCGCAATACTTTATTATACTCTCGCAACCTGTTGCTACAGAGTATAATAGTTTTGTTCACCTAACGGTTGTTTGTATCACCTAAAATTAATCGAGTTAGACATAGGGTTATATATATATAAATGATCAGGATGAAGAGACGAGTTGAAATCCGGGTGACTGTCTGTCCGTCCGTCCGTCCGTCCGTGCAAGCTCTAACTTGAGTAAAAATTGAGATATCTTTATGAAACTTGGTACCGTAAGATGGTTGGTATTGCAGATGGGCGTAATCGGACCACTGCCACGCCCACAAAACGCCATTAATCAAAAACAAATAACTTGCCATAACTAAGCTCCGCAATAAGATACAAGACTGTTATTTGGTACACAGGATCACATTAAGGAGGGGCATCTGCAGTTAAAACTTTTTTTAAAAAGTGGGCGTGGTCCCGCCTCTAATAGGTTTAATGTGCATATCTCCTAAACCGCTTATGCTATAATAACAAAATTCACTAGAAGCAAATGTTTTTAGCACTTCTATTGACGGTGTGAAAAAAATTGAAATCGGGTGGCAACTCCGCCCACTCCCCATATAACGGTACTGTTAAAAACTACTAAAAGCGCGATAAATCAAGCACTAAACACGCCAGAGACATTAAATTTTATCTCTGAGATGGTATAAGATGACTTTATAGGAACCGCGTTCAAAATTAGACAGTGGGCGTGGCACAGCCCACTTTTAGGTGAAAACCCATATCTTGAGATCTGCTCAACCGATTTCAACCAAATTCGGTGCATAACGTTCTTGTAACATGTTTCTATGTTACAGTGCGAAAATGGGCGAAATCGGACTACAACCACGCTTACTTCCCATGTAACACCATTTTCAATTCCATCTGATTCTTTCACTTTCCACTATGCAAATCAGGTAAGAATGATTATATCGGGGTAAAACTTTGCGTGAATAATGCAATTAAAATATGCCACCTTGCGGCCAAAAATTGTTTAAATCGAACCAAAACTGTTCAAACCCCTAAGTACTAAATATGTGGACCCCAGTGCCTATAGTTGACCTTCTACCGAAAATATCAGTCAATCCACAAAGAAATCTCAAACGAGTATACCATTTGACTTTGCGAGAGTATAAAATGTTCGGTTACATCCGAACTTAGCCCTTCCTTACTTGTTAGTCTCAATAATCTTGGATGGATTTTTTGAACCTTCTCGTGTTTACAAAAACTTTTGGTTGAACATAAATAGTGCCGCTTTCATTATTGTCTATAAGACAAGTTGGTTTTAAGATTCTCGACGCATATTTTGTATACTCTTATTAGAGTTCAGCGTCCATGGAAACTCTATAAAATACTCGAGAACTTTGCATTTGGAAACTTGGAGGAACATAACTGGAACCCCATGGGTTTCTTCCATTGCTGTCTATAAATATAAATCCACCAAACTTCTATTTGGTTAGTTTTGGTTGTCAAATAATTGTTTACAGAAATGGGTACGAAAGAAGCAACCAATCTACTCCAAGTAGTTTGTTTTGTGCTCTCACTTATCTATTTTCTCTATTTAACTTTCCAAGTAAAAACAAAAATATGCTGCATATGTTATAATCTAGATCAATAAATGATTATTTAGGAGATTTGAGCTTTTTACGGTCAGTTTTTACCAATCAAGTCGATTCGATACCACTATAACATAAATGCTACCATATAAAATTTCCGGTCAAAATTAAGATAAAAATCGTTTTATTGCCTATTAGAAATGCACCTGTGAAGGTTATTATAGTTTCGGTGCAGTCGAAATTAAGGTTTTTTTTTTGTTTTTTCATATACCATATATTTCCCAAAGAAAATTTTATAAACTAAACTGCCGTTGTGTTAAGGTTAACTTGAGCAAATTTACTTGAAAAATCGAGAGAGCCAACAGTTTGGTTCATCAACATAAATGCTTGCTTGCTTTGGCATTTACATTGCCTTATAGAATAGTATTGCAATCACTTTTCCTTCCAACACACTCCATTTGAATATTGTCGTGTATATATGTATATTAAATATTTATCAAAATATATGCATTCTATGCGCTTCTCTGCAGTTGCGCTTTGCTGTCAGTCTGTCAAATTACAAGAATGCCATTCATGCAACAACAGGCGGCAAGCACTTGTAACGTTCAAGATGTACTAGACACAACAATAAGAATATATATACAAGTATTTATGCATGCAATGTAGACAAAAAAGTATTTGACGCGCCCGTCAACGTCACAGACAATTGGAGTGACAAACAATAAACTAAATGCAATGTCTTGCCGACACACATACACACAAACATAGTAGTACAAGGAAGGCAGCAAAGCTGGACAGACACAAGGCAGGCATTTGCACAATGGCGTAGAAGAATTGCAAAAGACACACACACACACACATGCAAACAAGCGAAGACATCACAGATATATTGCAATTGCACCGCAGCACCGCCGCAGCCTCTTCAGTTCAACGCTTCGAGTGCAATGAAAATCTACTAAATATTCAAGTGAATTTCTCGCATATATGTGTGTGTGTGTGTACGGTTGTGTGGCTGTGTTCACCGAAGTACTGAAGTGCTGAACTTTGATGCTCAATCACGTTGACTGCCGTCACCACTGACCATTTTGGCCCGTGATTTAATTTCGGTTGCTTTGCAAAGCTTGGTGTTGTGTCGCTGGGTCGGTGGTTTCGGCTTCGCTCAAACGTGACATTTTCGCTTTTTTCTGCTTCCTCAGATTACTTACATATACATACATATGTATATAACTGCTATCGTCAGTGGGAATACACTTATCGGTATATGCTTGTGTGTGTGTGTATGAAAGTGTTTTGCGAAATTTGAATTGCAAAAATTTTTTACGCCTCTAAAAATTGCCGCCATCACTAACGAAGTTTGAATTATTTTGCGGTTATTTTGGTTTCATCAAAAATTATCGCTGCAATCAAGGGAATTCAATACTCGGTGTGTACTTCAACGCTGGCCGGCTAAATGTTGACCAAGCGATGACATTTTCGTATTTAGCATTTTTTCCCGATATAGTCTGTTTAAAATGAAGTATACAATTCATTGAAACTTTAGTAGAGAGTATGTTATTACTTACTAAATAAATATATACATGAAATGGTCTGATGTACGGTGAGCTCTAGGGATATCAGACCCCAAGCATACTCATTTAAGCGGTTATATCCACTTGTGAATGTAAAAAAAATAATTTTTTTTATGTATGATATATCGAACATACATATGTATGCTTATTTCAAAATATTGTCCGCAAATTTGAAAGTGATCCGGCAAATTGTCTCAAAGATATAAGCGTATTTATGAGAATATTTCAACTTAACTTGGTAAGAAAATTTCTTCGAACAGCTGGAGCGACTTGACTTGAAATTTTCATACGACATACTCAGATATAATATTTTAGTCACTCTAACGTGTAAATTTTTTTGTTTTTAAAAAATGATTTTTCTTTTTGCAGCTGCCATTTTATCAAAAACTAAAATTTGGATTAAAGCTTCTATCGTTACCATCATCTGTTTTAATAATCCTTTTTTTTTTTGAATTATGGACTTAAAATAATCTTAAGCAGAAAATCTTCATGATCTTGATCCGACGGGATCAAGGGAAGACTAAATTTTTTAAGATAAATCACCGGTTATTACATTTCCTTTTTTTATTTATTAAATAAAAAGCCTCTTCAAAAAAATAAAAATCATAAAAAACGCCGTTTTTCTGACTTGCAAGTGGATATACCATCTTCATTAGAGTTATTATACTTCTTCGTAAGTACTATACTTTCTGACGATTATACATTTCCCCTTTTCACATGAAGTGCGACCTAAATGCACTACAATAACCGGTTTCATATATCTCTGCTCCTTCTTGTCTAGGTGTATAATTATTTTGGTCTGCCCTCCGTCCACATTACCCTAAAGTAATGTTTTACGCCCTATATTGGTGGTGTTTGAAGATCATAGTTTCTCCTCAAGCATCCTTTATTTTAAGCAGTCTTTGAAGCAGCTCTGCGTCTGAAATTCGTTAGCGATGACCGTACCGCTGACACCCACTTCATTGCTGGAGGGAAAAATAACTTTATTTCTATAAATGCCTATTTTTCAAGGTGTCATTGGCAATATATCCTGGGTTCTATAACAAAATCCATTATGATATGGTGTCAATAACGACATTGACCCTATAATATTTATTAACTGGATATGAAAAATAGTTTTCAGCACTCAGCCTCTTTGAAGTATTTCCGATAGCAACAGTCATGCCACATTTTTGTCTTTTTTGTTAGATTGTGTTTTAGGAACTGAACTCGATATAAGCTCTCTCGATAGATGGGGCTGCAGTAATAATATTTAGAAATCGTTTATGATCCGACTTTTTAGTACTTTTATCCAATATGACTACCCTCCCTACAAAAACAAACTATGTTTTCCTATATAAATACTATCTACTTGTGTAATTTCCTTTACTCTTCGAAAGCTTATTACGGTTCTTCATACACTGAATTTTAATATTTGTTGCTAGTAAAAATATGCATTGCTCTTCCAAGATCTATTGCTCAACTCAATGAGCTTATAAATTATACACGAAAACTGTTTATGATCAGCTTGATCTCTACCCATACTTACCTGTGTTTGTACATGCTGATATCCATTTGTTTTGCTATGTAATTGCTGCATCAGCAGGGAAGGTGATACTCGACTACATAAATTGTTGCTTGACAAGTTAATTGCTGTGCTTTCTAGCGTTGCTGTGATGTGTGCACGCACACAAAGCCAAACGCACCTGCATCCACTTGTTTATTAATATTATTATTATTATTATTTGTTGTTTTTTTAATATTGTATTGACCACATGCAAAGCGAAGCTTAATGACTTTTCTGCAAAAGCAATTTCATCACAAGTCCGAGACACCAGCTGACAATTGACTGCAATACAAATTGTTTACTGAGATTATAGCTCTCCACTGTTGTTTTGTTGTTTTTGCTTTTTCTTATATTTTTACCATTTCTTATTGACTATGAGTTCAACTTCAATTGAAAATATACTAACTCTCATAAATTACATGAAGAATTCAGCTTACTTCAGGAAGAAGCAAAAAAAAATTACCACAATTGCAATATTTTTGGTATTTGCTACGCCATTTGGATCAACAAAATCATTTGAGCTCACGTCATCGGTGCTATTAATATTGCCCTAAACGTTGTCATTATAGAGATAATCACAGACTTCAGAGACAAAGACAAAAATATCAGGTGAAATAAGTGGTGCTAAGACTTAGAGAATTTCTATATCATCTGATCAAATTTAACTGATTGACGGACTGACAAAAACAAACTATATTTTTGGTGTTTTATTACAAATCTTTCTTATCGCCTTCTAAAACTTGCCAATACTTAATCCAATTTTCTATAGACTTATTCGCTGCATAAAATATGTTTAGATTCTCTACAAACTCTAATGCCAACACGACGATTAACAGATGTGGCTTCAATGAATACTTAATGCGACTCAAATACTTGTGTTCGTGATAAGTGCGTAGCCTTCAAATTTCAAGCAAACGTTGTTCGTTGTTTAAATGGACCGGTACAGGTCAACAGACCAGCTGTTTAAAGGACAATAAATTTTTTAAGCAAGATTCGACTTAATTTTTAAACATAGATGTTATATAGGGCGCTACCCCGATTATAGCGGTATTTTAATTTGTCGATACTATTTTTGCAGTACGATTTGTCCTTTGTTTCAAAATAGTTTCCAGTCAGTCTTGGCTATTTCTTTTCTGTGGTCATTCTCTTTTCCTCTTGTCTGGCGAAAAAAAAATCTGTTGGGGACCAGATCCAACCGTGTTCTTTGGAAGCGCGAACGCAATTTGAAGCTCATAATATACAATTTTGCCATCGTTTTCATTGATTTGTCACCCAATGAATCGATTGTTTCTGTAATCCAAATATTAGTGACATGAAAATCTCGTTGGTATCTTTATAATGTCAGCTATCTCGGTAAAGTTAATTTTATTATGCTCATCCAATATAATTCGCGTATAATTTTTTTGATGCTTTTATTCGTAAAAACCACATTACGACGTTGACAAGGTTCATCGTTTTCGTTTCTCGAAATCTAGCAACTTACGCGTGGTTGCTTTGCCTTGTGCAGACCGGATAACACTCATCAAGCTTTTCTTGGAAACATTTCAATATCTGAAGACAGGTCTTCTTTTGAGTTTTTTCATGAGCTTTCTCTAATTTTGCATTATTGTTCATTTTGAGTGTGTTTATTGGCGATCTTCTTTGTGCCTTCTTTGAAAATTAAAAAACTCAATAATTGGCTTGAATCCTAAATGTAGGCAATATTCTTATACTATTTGCCTACATAATATTTCCAGATTTTTTTCAATTCAATTTATTCTGTAGTATTTGCAAATAAATAGTTTTGAATTGTACCAAATTTCGATCTGATTCCTTTCATATTTTTAAAAAGACTTTTTTGCTTATAAAAAGGAATTTTTTATTTAGAAAATATTAAATATTAAACCAGAACTAAAAAATGTTAACTTTTATTCACTAAAATTTTTTATTTGTAATATAAAATGTATATAACTTTTCAATTTGTTTTTAATTTTAAATTTTTTTAAATTTTAATTTTTTTTTTAATTTTAATATAAAAACCAAAAAGCTTTTGTTTTATATTATTTTTTTGACCAACAAAAATACAAGTAACCTCAATTTGAATGCAAAGGCTTTTATGCATTTATTTATGCGACCCACTCGTCGCATGGAAACTCTCATTTGTATGCACATACACGCACACAAAGTGGCCATTCAATGGAACAGGCGGCGGTGCGCTTGCGCATAAAAACTTTCCTTGCCAAATGTAGCCCACACAGCGTACCGCAGTGTTGTTGCGCCAAAGGCACCTGCACTTGTCACACTGGTCCTGTTGCTGCAACAACTTTGATGCTTCATAATGCTTTTATTGGTTTGTGGTGGCGTCAAACGGGTTTAGTGTCGCCTTTGGACCTCAAAGTTCGCACAACCAGTCTGCAAGCGCACCACACACCGACATACAGCGCATATATAGATGTTGCACATTCAGTTAACACTTGTTGTGTATTGTTGTTGCTATTATTATATAGTGTGTTTGTTGGTTTTCTATTATTTGATTTCTTGATTTATTTTCTACTTGTATGTATATTGTTTTGTTGTAATTTTCCGATTAAGCGGCCGGTTGCACTTGTGTGTGTGTGTGTGTGTATTTTCCACTTGCAAGATATGTTTTAACATTAACCAGCCATAACAGCATGACGGTTGACCACATGTGCTGCCTTTTTTAATGCAAAACTTATGGTAACTGCTTGCAAAGTTTGTTGTTGTTGTCTCTCTGGCAGGCGGCTTGTTGTTGCGGTCTCTGTGTGCGGTCAATAGTGTGGGCCGCCTCGTCTTTCGTCGTAATTTACTACGGTATCGAAATGGTTTTCTACTTAGACACTTAATGTCTTCAAGCTGGCTCTTTTTGTTGGTGATCTCTTGTTCGTTTTTGGTTAAAATATGCAATTATTCATAAATGCATGTTGTAGCTTTGCTAGAGCGTGTGCCATGGGCATAATATCTGTATACTTTCCCTATGTATGTTTGTGTGTGCTAAATGGACATTTAAGGCAACGGCAAAAGTAGCAGGTGTTTTGTTAGAAAAAGACAAGATAATCTTGTAGTTTCGTTAGAAAGCTCTACTATTCAATGTCACGAAAAGCTCATTAGATCAGTTTATGTTTTGGAATCGATTATAGAACTAACATAATATTTCTATCAATCTATCTAGAATACGTAGTAGCGCTATTGTTTCAACACACAGCTTTTAGAGCTCTTTTAGCACTTCAGAGGCCATCTTGAGGAGATTTCGCATTTCGACTAGATTTTTGAGCCTAGATTAGTTTCCACATTGGTTAGTCTGCTTTTATAGGAAACAGTTTCGGCCCTGAGCAAACTAATTTTGTATTCTTATTTTTTTCCTAGATTGGTGCAGCCTTTTTATGTTTGCTTGAAATTGTGTTAACTAATGGAATCACTGCTACGGAATCGTTGAAAATGTTGCAGAAGTGTTTAGGGGAGTCTGCTTTATCACGAACATAAGGCACAAAGCATCCAGTGAAGGTTTTGAAGTCATCCATCCTTGTCCATCTACCTCTATTAATTATGATCGTAAAAAAATAGCGCTTAATACTAGCTTTCTGTATACGTTCCAATCCCCCAAATTTGATTCTACCTCTAGTGAATTTGAATATAATTGTAACAACGAGCCGCCACAGCAACAATTTTATGTTAGTTCTTACAGAGAAATATGGCTAGACGTGATCCTAAGCTATTAAACCTTATACGATCTCATACTTTATGCGAATAGAATAGTAGAAACACCTGAACTGAAGAAACAGTCAGTATGTTCTCTAAAGTATCCGGTCTAACTTACCGAAATGAGCCTGCTTTTATCCGCCAAAGTTGTGTCACGGTTTTTCCGTACTCGACATGTTGCAAAACCGTTTTTGCCCAAGAAGTAGTATGACATATGTATAAAATTGCAATCTTTAAATAAAGGCAAATATAATTCTCTGAAAGTGAAGTGAAATCAATAATTACATATATACATATTTATTTGCCTGCATACATAACATATTTTTTGTCTGACACTGACATCTGCCAAGTTGTCGCGATCTTTCCTTGAACTACAGCAACTTCCTATGATTTACAACCGATTGTCAAGATCACACCGAAGCAATTGCCATGAATCGCGCTGCTGGCCGTTGCAGCAACTGTAATTATCGCATAAATTTCCACGTTGACGGCAATAACGTTGGCCAACAGTTAATTGCAAAGCGCATATATTGCACACAGACACACTCTGACATCAAAATCCAAAGCTTCAAGCGTGTAAATATTATTAGTCGACAAAAGCTCCATTATAGCAATAGAATTTGTAGAAAAATACGAGGAATGGCAAGGCAAGCGAAAATATTTGAAATTCTTACAACTTTAAGCCAAGCACTCATATGTACATATGTGTACATATGTGTGCTGGCATGTGTAACCGCAATGCAGTTTTTGCGCATGCGCGGCAAGTAAGATTCGCAGTTGGCGCAAATAAATACTCAATTGCCAGAGTTGTTTGGAAAAGGCGTTGTCTTTCTATGTTATATACATGTACATAGAAATGTGTGTGTGTATGTGTACAACCGAACTTGTTAAGCGCACGCGCCCCAGTAACACCGCCATGCCAGTGAACGCCAATTGCTAGACGCTGTTTTGCCACAGTTAAGAGGCCTCCAAACTGTAATTGACGCAATAATAACACTTGTTGTTCGCAGGTGTTTCTAACAACCGCCAGTCGCTTGTTTTGATTTAGCTTTTAACTCGCCCGCTCGCCTTCAGTTGGCTGCCTGCTGTCTTCTGCTAGGCCGCTACCAAATTTCAAGCTGTCATGTACCCCTGGAGCGTATTAGATATGTACTAAATGTTTTTTCTGTTATGATTGTTGGCCATTTGAGTATATGTATTTGCCGAAATAATTCTTAGAAATGCTTAACAGTCGAGTATCAAATTGATTTTTGTTTACTTGACGTCCTTTGTATTGATTTATAATCTGGAAGTGAAAAGTCTTGAACATAATTCTAACATCGTTTTGGAAATTTTAAATTTGTGATCTCTCGCGCCTTGAATTGAAAGTCATAGCATATAGTTTTTATGGTTTAAGATCAATATTATATTTAAAGGTAGGGTTTGTTTGACGTCTATAGATCACGGTGACCACTTTCAATCTTGCAATGACCTTGCTAGTATTACAATCCTCTTGAATGGACAGCACATAGTTATTTTCTCTATTATGAATACATCACTGCTTCTCTCGTCGATAGTTCTCATTTCCTTTTTGATCAGATAAAAATCAGGTTACGAATTGATCCATTGTTATAAATGATAAAATTGTCGTTCTTTCGTTAGAATACCATCTTCAGAAGACAATGGCTGAAAGTTTCATCCCTACCTAAAATGTTTGAATGAACTGCAAATACTACCAATGCAAAACTGATGTCTTAAAAGCTTGATGATTGTCGATACAAAATCTAAATCATTCGTACCTAAAATACGAAAGCCCTGATTTTGCGCTTTCAAAATTAGTAAAGGTAGTTTGAGGTTAGAACATTTCCTAGCTCTGTTGCAAATGCAAATGCCACTTAGGTTTTATACTTAAGGTTAGTTATTATTCCTGGTATAGATTTGAGCAAGCTGTATCGCGCAGTATCGCTTCTTACTGAAGTATAGTTTATTAAAAACATAATCATCATCTTTTTTAACGCCAAAACTCGTACTTTCGTTGTTTACATTATCAATGCAAATGAATATAGCCATTTTTGGCGGCAAGTTTCAGCGTGCCACTTTTGTAGCCCATATACGAAAGAGAATACACGTTGTTGCGACAAAAAAAGGCGGCGATGTTTTGAGCGTCACACAACTGGCTTACTTCGTTACTTGTGTACCTGAGTGATACAGTGGTTCAGTGGTGATAAAATATAAGTTAAAACTAATGTGGAAGTAGTTATATTTATATGTTTGACATATTTGCGCAGCTTATTTTTTTTTAATCCCTAAATATTTAATTTTTTATACGATTTAATTTCCAGAAATTCTAGGAAAACGATTTTGTTATATTTCGTTCCTTTAAGTTGTTACATTAAAATTTTAAATGATCTTATTACTCAAGCAGTCGGTAATTGCTGAATAAGAAATATTAATCTTACTATATATTTTTGAAAGTGTAAAATTATTTGAATAATCTGAATTGATTAACCAAATTTTTAATTGCTGAAATGATTAAGATATCGATATAATAAAACGATAAAAAACTATCGATGAAATTTTGCACACGTCCTTTTCTCCCCAACAAGCTGCTAATTTGTCAGAACTGCCGGTATCAGACCATTATAGCATATAGCTGCCATAGCTTGTAGCATGTAGCTTCGTAGTTAAGGTTTCTTCTTGTTTTATTCAAAAATATCATAAATGATAAATATTGAAATATTTTTTTATCGATTTATTTCCAAAATAGGACACTTCCGCTTTGTAACGTTAACTGTCGGCGTTTTTTGTTTTTACATACATACACATTCAACCATTTTCCTGCTTTGTCTCAGTTCCGCAGTTTGTATTTTGGAGTGTTTATGTCCATAAAAGTCGCCTCCTGACGATGCTTTTTCGTAAATTCAACGTACGACGAGCCTATATACGAGTATATTATATATACATTTGTATTAGTGTTTATAGAGCAATTCCGAAGTGATCATGACCATGATTGCACGTTTCGAAGCGCTTAAAAGTATATGTATGTGTATGTGTGTCTTTGTTGTAAAATATTGTTTAATACTAGTTTTGACCATAAATGCTTACAATTGTTGGTGTGATTATGTTTTTCCATATGTATGTAGTTGTATTTGTGTGCCCCTCGGTACATATGTATGTATATAAAATATACAATATATCGTTTGATCGCAATATTTGGAAAATTATTATTTTTTCAGTTTCTGCTTTCATCTACGGTCGTGTCAACAATTGCTGGGCTGATGAACTTGCAACTTTTCGACTTCATTGTATTTTAATTATTATTCTTTGTTGAATTTGGATTGCTCCATTGTTTGTAGCTGTAACGGACGATTTTGTACCCGAAATTGTGCATGATATGTATTTTAGGTGACAAATAAAAAAATGCATTGAAATATATTTTTAGACAAAATGGTCATACAGAGGTGATTTGGTAGACTTCTCTGTCATAGACCTTAAGGTGTTGAATTTTTCATATTTTTGCACCATGGCTCAAGCTAATAAACATTTAGTCATTATAAATTGTAGTTTCAGATATCTGGCAACAAAAATTTCTCAGAAGTCTGAATCTTTTATGATTTAAAAGTTTTTGAATTCTTCAAGATACTTAAAATCACTAGCTAAGATGAAGATTATTTCGTTGCTACTCTTATTTTGTTTTTAGAATAAAAAACTTGGTTTCATCCATTACTTAAAGCGAAACCCTGAAAATGTCTTAAATAATTACAAAAACAAACACCAAGTCGAGTCTATCTTTGCTCTACATTTATCAAATTAGCTGATTATATTTCTAATTCATTTCGATGAAGATTAATTATGTTTCTTGCGATATATGGACTCGTTGTTTAAATGTGCGCTTGCAATTGTTGTTGATATTCTAAGCTTTTAAGCCTCTTAATTTTTATTTTATACATACATGTCTATATCTTTTTTAATACATGTATATGAGAATTTGTATATAATTATAATAATTTATGTACATTTTGAGATGCCGAAAAAAAAACGAAGTGGATATTAGTTTATTGGATAAGTGTTGCGTTGCTTAGGCGCTTGTCTTTTTAATGCTTATTTGCCAATGTCGAAATTAGCTGCTGGTTGGAATTATTAATAATATTTTATTTATTGTAATCATTCCATGCCGATGTGATTTTTTTTTAACTCAGAACGATTTATAACTGATCGAGGAGCAACTTGTTTGTAGATTGATTGATCGATTTATGGAATTTAAAAAAGTAAATATATTAAAATTACTCGATTAATTTCGATATTATTCGAATATATAGTTTAAAAAGTGTGCCATTTTAGGTGCAGTTGATACTGACCTACATTTATTATATTGAGAGTAAACATTAAACATTTTGTTTTCTTTTCTTAATACCATCTGATGTTGGTGGCTCATAATTATATATTATACTATACAGCAAAATCGATTTTTTCCTGTACGAAATTTTTTTTTTGTAATTTCGTAATAAATTGAGTCAAAAAGAAAAAAGTTATTTCTCTGTTTTTCGAAGTTCGAATAAAATCAAAATATTTGAGTTCAAATTTCGAAATTGAGCTTTTTTGAAACCTCATTATCATATGTAGGTAGTATGTAAGTTACTAAAAAAGTAAAAATATGGCATTCTCTTAGTTTTTCTCTTATTTCACTTACTTACAGTGAAGCTTATATATGTGACAGGTTTTTAATATTGGATTTTCGTAAAAATAAAAGTTTTGTATTTCAAAATACTGAGCCTAAGCCAAATATTTCCATTTTGGAGGCTAACTTCTAGAAACGGAGAAATTATATTTTCCCCTACACTTAATCTCTCGAAAAAATTAGGTTTGGCCGAAATTATAGTCGATTGTTGTATAAGGTTTTTTTTTGAAATTGCAAAAACTATTTAATTGCACTCGCACCCTGACTTAGTCATTCTTTACTTAAATTTAAAAAGACAATGTGCGTTAGCTTGTAAGTACCATTTTCACCCGTTTTGAAAAATGCGGGCTCTTTAAGTGTACTATGAAAATTCCAGACTGGCCTAACTCCTTTAATGCTGAAGGTAAATATGACTGCTGATCCTTTTCGAAATGTAAGGGGGCATGTCAAATCTCAAAGACGGTTGAAGGCATTACTTCTAATATATTTAAAAAATTTTACTCAAGCTCGCTATTTCCTTCGAGACTTCTATGCAGAAAATTTTTTAATATAACAAATTATTTGAAAGTCAATTAAAAAGTTTGGATCTGCAATAAATATATTTAATTGATGCAAAAAAAAGCTATTGAGAACAGCGCTATCATTTCTATGCTCTTAAGAGATTAATTAGTAACGAGTAACAACAATTTTCGCTTATAGAATCTTTGCAGCATATTATTTGGTGGTATTTTCCTCTTCTTCCGTAGCTCTTCTGTTAAGCTATAAAACTCTGAGTGGTTGTAAATATGCTAAGCGCTTTCTTCTGCACGTGTTGTTTCGACATTGCCAACAAACAAAAAAAAAAAATCATATATTTTTATAGTTATCGCAAATATGCCATGCAAAATATGCGCTGACGTCATTTTGTTCGCAAATATTTTCCTACACATGCTCCAAAATGCATTTCCTCCCCGCTTGTTAACATAACTCAATAGCAATTTATTAAAAATATTTTTATCTAGCAAAATATTTACTTTTATTTCTTTCTCTTTTCCTTGCAGGTAAGTGACGCTAAACCATAAAAACGAAAATTATTTTCTTTAACCAGACTTTACGCTTAAAAGTGGTGCAAAATGTGGCAGCTAAATATTTAGTGTGAGTCGAAGTACAAAAATAAATATTGTCTATATGCTTAGCTAATGATCGGAATATATGTATATGTATATCGTAGATAATGCAGTTGACTGCCGTGAGCATTACAAGGGTTCGCTTCAACTATACTGTGGTGGGGTTGTGAAAGATGCACCCGAATCACACATTGAATTTGCAAAAGCAACTCACTTCTGCTTTTGCATTGTTAATTTGGAAAATATTTACACTTCTTAAATAAAGCGAGCTTATAATCCTTTTTTGTGCTGATTTGACAGTTTGTTGTGAAACAGGGTTGATTTGACGCCCGACACTTAGCGAAGCTTTTAAGTGCACTTAACTGTCTTTGTGTTTGCTAACGTGCCGATATTGTATTACTGCAAAATTTGCAAAAATTACGAATACACTCGGTAAAAAAATTTGCTAATGCTTGAAAGAAAAAATTTTAAAACTACTAGAACTATGCCACGAACAAAAAAAAAACAACAAACCATTAATTTTTCATCGCATTTTGTTTTTCATTTATTACTTCCTTACATTCCTATTCGCTTAACCTCGCTAGCTTTTTGAAATTAATTAACCGCCGAAGAATCCCTTGATTTTACCGGCGGTCAATTTAACAAGTTTAAAATCTGTGCTACTTGTTGTTGTATATTTTGACTCTGCTCAGTGGTTGTTAGTTCATCGTAGACTACGGAGGGTGATGATGGCAACGTCGTAGACGACGGCGGTGGTGGTGATGGTGCCTCAGTGGTTGTCGTTGTTGTTGATGGTGTGGTGGAACTTGTCGTTGGTTGTACTGTTGTTGGCGGAAATTGTAGTCTAGGCTGCACTTGTCCATCTAGACAGCCTTGCAAGTAGTTATAGTTACTCGCCGTATCTGTCACATAGCGGCGTTCAGCATGTTGGCAACACTGCTGATGATGCAACTCGATACGACGATAGCGTTCTTGCAATACGGTGGCATGTTCGGAGGCATTACCCGATATGCTGTATGTGGCTTTGGTGTTCTCGCTACCCTGTGAATGAAGTTTTCATTGAGTATACTTTAGTCAAGTAGTGTAATTCTTAAAAAGGATAATGTGTAAAAACTCTTCCGCAAATATACGAAAGATAACTTTTTTTTTAGTACAATCGAAGTGCAGCAGATAAAGGTGGGGCAGAGTGGTATTGTTGTACTAAATTCCTTGTCTCTTGTTACATTGACTCTATAGGTAGTCTCCTCTGCCCCACCTTTATCTGCTGCACTTCGATTGTACTAAAAAAAAGTTCCCTTAAAAAAGACCCGAAATTTTCAAATCTTTAGTAGTCATAAAGGAATTCGTATGTATCTGGCAGTATCTTTTTTCAAAATCTAGATCTAGTATATGACCATATGAGTCACAGTATCGAGATGAATGAAAGAAACACCCGAAAGCATTACTGCTAACGGAAAAAATACCCGAAATACAGCATTACTGTCCTCAACCACTTGTAAAATTAAAATGCGTTTTTGTCGCCTTTGGAAAAAACCAAATAATCAGATATTTATGCCAATCTGCTGCCCATTTGAGCTTTGAAATTCATAGAAAATCTAGCGCTAATCCTATCTAGATTACAAAGTCTATCGATATCTAAAACTTTCAGATAGTTTCATTTACCTCATACGACATTAATACTACCGATTAAACTTCTCTAATTGCACAGCACATCTCGAAATATACTCACAATTTTCGTGTGACAGTTGAAGAGTTCCAAAGTATTGTTCTGCTCATTGCAAATGCGTAGACTACTGCATACCGCCTCTGCTGCATCCACAACTTCATGACGTTCCTTCACCGAATCACCATCAATTTGTTTGCGTTCCTCGCTCGCTTCGAGCAGGCACTGTTTGTAGTCCTGTCCGTAAGCTTCGCTGATCGAATTTGAATGCCCGATGTAATCGGTGAAACACGCTACCGACACTTGCGGGTTCAGCGCCGTAAGTCGCGAGGTGAATAGCAGACGTGCCAAACCCTGTTGGGATGGTAATCCTGCGCTGTGCGGTAGTTGTGACATGGCCGGTTGCAGAGCGGCTGTCAAAAGTATTGCTATTGTCAACTTCAGCATATTGCCTCTCTTTGCGTAGACGACTTTTGCGTAATTTCACTATATGATCGGCGCTAGTTGCCTTTAATGCGATCACGTAGTACTCCAAGTCTGCGGCTTGTAATAAACTTTTCGTTTAATTATTATTCTTTTCTCACTGTGCGGCGAGTTGTTTCTCGTCGTTGGAATTTCACAAAACTATGCTGGACGTTAAGTAGGAAATTGGTTTTTTATATTGTTTGGTGGCTGCGAATTTTCGAAGCCCAACACTTACTCACCTTATCAGGCCTTATCTGTTACAAAGAGTTCGTCAGTAAACAGTATACAACGAACTTTAATACCTTCAAAGAGAAGACAATTTTCTTTCAGGTTTGATTGTTTTAGCTCGCAACTCTCGTTATTCAACAGAAGGCTACGATGATGGTTTGAAAAGTATTTGATAGAAGGCAAACACTTTCTTCAATTAAGTTCTCGTTTGATTTGTGCTAAGAAATGTATGGTTTGTCGAAGTTCTGGTGATTGAACAGCGCCCAAACAAAATGTTTCAGGAGACAGGAATACCCTCTTGGGTTGAGGACAATGGAAATCTAAATATTTTTTATGTTGTTGTAGGGCAGAAAACATTTTCCAAATATTTTTGAGCAATGCTGTCGAGTTAATGCTTAGCCGGATAGAAAATCGAGTCCATTCCTTTTTCGTATACCCAACCGTCGTGGGAACGGCTAGGTTCTTAATATTTCCATGCTGTCGAATTATTCGTTGTTCTACTGTCTTTTCAGATTTAATTAGAGAATCAAATCCGATGAAATATAGTAGAATCGTGTAGGAATAGGTTCTATGATAGTTGAACTAACTTGACAAAATCGGGCTAGATATATACTGACTACTTCTATAACTTAGAATAGAGTAATCTTCCTTTTTTCTAGAACCTGTAGTCTTTAAAATGTTTGTCACGGAATACTTATCTTCCATCAATATAAGTACATTCAGGGTTCTAGGAGCTACCTTGGGCAGCTGTACAAAATTCAACTGGTCGAGAACACCGGTATTCGACTTTCTATTTTGTTTATTTTCTAAGCCACCCTCGTATTTCGTATGCACATAAGAGCTTGTTGTCTAAACACTTATCTCCTTACGCCTTTGGTGATTTTTTTACAACTTCCCATTGGTTTTGTTGTTAGTTATTTGTTTGCAGTTACTCTGCAGATTTTTAGAATCGCGACATTAGAATAATAACACTAGACGATGTCATGATAAACGTGCATAACTCTTTCTATATTGCTTACGTACATCACGGAGATAAATAAAGAGTAATGAAATCATCCACAATTAGTTAAAGCTGTATTACTGAATAGAAAATTAACTGGCTTTTGAGAAACATTTTTTGATCAAATAAGTGCGCAATAAATTAGAGCAATTATGTATTTAAGTACATAAAACATGATTCATTAAGAGCTATACTCGTGAGCTGCCTTCGATCAGACAAAGCTTGAAGACTAGCGAATCGAACAAACAACTGGCATAATCAAATAGAGATATAACAGCAAGCCATTATACAACTTTAGTGGGATATTCACATACTCTCTTCTATTGTATTCACGTGCATAACGTTGTTGTTGCTTCTAGAAGTAAACTTTTCAGAAGAGAGTATTTAGTGTAACGAACACAATTTAACATACGATGTAAGCGATACTGAAAACGTAAGTTTAATGCGCAAATATTAGCATATTTATTTAAGTTACTGCTACAAAATGCCTAATTGTCGTCGGCGGATTTTTTTTTTTACCCGCGTCTTTGTAAATATATTCATATAACATTTCGTTCACGAGATTCAGCGCTCAGCAATGTTTACAAGACTGAAGTAAAGAAAGTAAAACTAACTTTACTTCTAGTCAATCTGTATAAAACTTTATTAAAAAATTAAAGGCAATCCGAAGCGATAAGAATAGTTTTTCTGCGGAACAATTATTAACAAATAATTTTATCATAAAATATACAACAAAATACGCAAGCGTTTTAATAACAATACAAGCAGTAACTCTTTATTAAACTTTGTTAAAGTGTATGTGTTGTTGTTAAACAAACAATAGTGTAAAATTTTTGTATACATTTTAAATAAATCTACGGTTTATAGAGAAACATATATCTTAGGTAAACAAAGTGTGGCTATTTTAATCGATGAATCACAGAGTAATAAATTTTAAAAATAATTGCAAACAGAAGCTAAATTTTTTGCTATTAATACCCTGAACAGGTTATAATAAAGTATAAAGTATATATATATATATATACAAATGATCCGCGAAGGGAGCTGAGCCGATTTAACCATGTCTATATATACGCGCACTAGTCCTTCTGCTTTTAAGATATCAAACATTTTTTTCTCGTGCATTTTCGAAATCACCAATATCGAACCACTACATTGTTTAGCTGGGTGGTTTAGTCCTGGCAAAAATTTACTTGACAATATACCTAATCGATATATATATATTTTTAAATATATCTTTATTTATTGAATCTGTTTGTTCAAAGCTTAACAATAAATCATGAAATCTTAAGTCTATTTAAAACTAGACAAGTTCAAGGTCCTAGTGAATCCTGTTGGTGACACGTTACTCTATAGAAGGCTGGTATATCTATCCTTTTTAAGCGAGTTTGAGTACAGGACTGTAGCAAAACATTAGCTAACGGATTTGGATGATTGCGGAGTTTAACTTTATCGTTCTTTCTGCTGTCCTCCACTTCTTTATTTTACCATAAGAATACAAATATCTTCGTGAATATTTTCATTACGAATCTACCATGGTGAATCCGAAATCCTCTGTAATATATCAATGTTAGTTGCACAGGTCGTACCCCATAGTTGAATACCATACATCCAAATCGGCTTTAATGCTGCGTTGTATAACAATATAACATATAACATATGTAAATCAATACCACAATCTCCGAACATACTTGTATTGTTTAGATCGGACCACTATAGCATATAGCTGCCATACAAACTGTTCGATCAAAACCAAGTTTTTGCATCGAAAACTATTTTATTTGACAATATATCTACACGAAATTTAGCATAAATTATTGCGCAAAGCCACGCTACAATCTCCGACTATATTGTTAAAATCGGATCACTATAACATGTATCTGCCATACAAACTTACCGATCAAAATCAATATTAAGATCTTCATAAAATATCTGTCTAAGAAAAAACTGCAAAATTTAATGAAGCGAATGCTTCAATCACTACATAAGTAGTCCTTGTGTTTTGGACCACTGCACGGAGTTATATTTTTCTTCAAAATATGACCTCAAAATTTTTCTCCGAAATTCTCACGAATTCTCCTTGGGTTTCGTAATAAATAAATTGAAATTTATTAATTTTAACATACACCAATTTCCCAATAGGTTCAGGTTATTAGTAAAATTATTAACTTTGCTTTTCTGTGGTAATTTATTATACATATATTTGGAATTCTTAGTAAATTTTGAAATTTTTTTTTATTATGAATGACATTGTGATAATAATCATAGGAGGGTTGAATTTTAACTGTGAACCTTAGTTTGGACTGTATAAATCAATTTGTGGCACATTAGTGCTAATTACTATTTAATCTAATTTTATACACCCTCTAGAAACGTGAAAATATCTGATTACATTACAAACAAAGAATTTGTCAAAGAAAGAGTAAACAATGACAACCACTTCATTCAGCAGAAATCACCACTAAAATCTGTACAACATATTTCCAATAAAAAAATTAAGTAAATTAACGACATAGTCGCCGGTGCCAGTTGACGCCTGGCAAGCCCCTTTGTTGTCATATTTCTACATATAAACTTCTGTGTTGCCACAAATGGCACCTTAAATGCTGAAAATTACTCATGTAGTACATATGTATGTATATGTAATGCATATATACTATAACTCCCTGTTGAAATCCTTAAATGAAATGTTAACACAGTTTGTGGCATGCATCCATTTGTTGCCGCATACTCCACAAACAAGAAATTTGTTTATGTAATGTACAAGGAAGTGTGAGTGCTTTGATATCAACACAAAGAGGCAGCAGTGAAAGCCATTGAAGGCATAAAGAAACCAATGCCCTCTGCAGAAAGGATGTGCTACATAAAGTTCTAAAGCGCCAACAGGGAAATGAATAAAGGATACACGCAGACAGCAGACAATGTTACGAATATCAAAAGTCAAAAGTATCATCTATTAAAGCAGCATAAAGTTGGGGGTGACTGGCGGTCGAACGTTGCCTTGGTTAGATTCGGAAAAAAACACGGCCAATGCAACTGTTGGGGTTGCTATGGTCTTACCACTTACTCACTTTGGCGGGTAGTGGCGTCTATGCAGCCGGAAAACCAAATGTATATTTCCTTTGTATACTTTCCGGTACACAAACATTATACGGTAAAACCGTGGAAGCGTAAAACTTTTACAACCGGCGGCTAGCCGGCATTTTCCCTGTTCCGAAGGTCGATAATATAAACAAACAAACGAAAATAAATGAAGTATGAGCGTAAATGAATGAAAGTGATGAGGAAACTCACTGGCAAACAATGCAGTCGGTTAGTGAAGGGGGAGCACTGAGAGGGCTCGCTGAACTCCAACGACCGAATGACTGATGTATGAGTAGACGCAGACTTTGGTATAGACCGAATTTGAGGGTGGCTGACAACTGAAGTACAAACTTGCACGCTTCGTAAAACAGAAAGAGTGAGATATTCAAAGTGAGTAGGTAAAATTAAGTGAATAATAATTGAGCTTAAAGACATTGTGATAATGTTTTTGTGAAAATTATAAAAGAAAATCGATCTCTGATAATTTTTACAGTAATTTTGAAAAACGTTGCCTACAATTAGGCGATTTGTTAAATGACAGTACTTCTGCAATTATTCATTTATCGAAGTCGCTTTCCTTCTAGTCCGATAAAATATTGGCTAAGTAATCTGGAAATCAGTATTCGAAAACGTTTTAACTGTTATTGAAGTTAGACTATAGGAGTTGAATTATTTAAAATATTTACTGAATATGATAACACTTCATTTGATTCAAAATTGTTTTATACTGGAAAAAATTTAAATTAAATTTAGAATTCAACTGAATTTTATTATTATTATTTTTTTTATTTGCGAGAAACCTCATATTTCAAGCTTTAATACTCACGGATATAATTGATTACATATATGACTTCGATATTCTGATTTTTTTTGTTTAGTTGCCGTTATCCATCAATGCCCTTTTTGTCATACATCACGGCGTAATCAATATATGAAAATTAAAATATTGTACTTAAATAACGGGTTACGTAGGTGATACCCGATATTATTGCTACTGTTTTTAAACTGTGTGGCTTACTGAGCCGAACTTGCTGATTGCCTGATTGGCTGCTTGACGTGCTGTATGATTGGCGAATATTTGTTATAGTGCTGGTTGTACGATTTGACATTTGACGAGTGAAGCCACACATTTTTCATATCAATTACAATTTGCTGAATTTAATACGATTCAAATTAATTAAGCTTGATTTTATAACTATAAACAAACAATCAATACAATTGTGACAATTGAATGACAAGTAAGGTGGCAAAATAATGACTTTGTATGACAATATAAATAACAATATACCTTCAGATTTGCATATATTTTCATCACTTTGAATGACAGCTGAACAAAAAACGTTTTTTTCTGTGCGTAAAAGGTTAAAGCTGTGACATATTTGACGAAATCGTCTTTTAATGCTAGAACACAGTGTTGTAAACTGAAAATTAAAACCAGAAAAAAGCACCGGCTGAACCGACGCTATAATACCCTGCACATGTGCAATTCTTATAGCATAATGGGTATTAAAAGATTTTCATCTTGATATTGAATTTTGATCGCTCAGTTTGTATGGGGGCTATATGCTATAGTGGTCCGCTCTAAACAATTTTTTCGGAGATTGTAGCGTTAGGTTGGACAATAATATATGCCAATTTTTGTGAAGATATCTTCTGAGATAAAAAAGTTTTTCATACAAGGACTTGATTTTGATCGATCAGTTTATATGACAGCTATATGCTATAATGGTCTCATATCGGTGATTCCGACAAATGAGTAGTATCTTGAAGAGAAAAGAACACGTGCAAAATTTATTTATGGTATACTATATATACTAAACAGGGACTCCAAATTTTTTTTCAAGGTGTTACAAACTTCATGGAAAACTTAATACACCCTCTTCAGGGTATAAAAATTAATTTAATTTTCAACTCATTTAATACCTATATGATTTTTTTCACAAAAACTATATTACAATAACTTACTGATTTATGTATAGTTTATGCCGAATAGAGTTCCTGCGGTCGTTAAAAACCTGACCCCTCTGATTCGTCTAACCGCGATACGAACGATATTGAAAAAGTGAAGAGAATTTTACTCGAAAAAATGTTGATATTGTATTAGTATTTAATCGAGCAGAGGGTCCCTCAAATTTCAGATGATATTTTGCTTTTCAATCAGTTCGCTCTCATTATCGTTTAAAACGATTTGGTGTTTGCCGACGGAAAACCAACAAAAATTAGCTCTTAGACACATTATTCCATGTTCGGTGACTTTTTTCCGTTTTAGAAACTTAATTGTCAAATATAAGTTCCGAAAAGGCACCAAAAAGAAATTCGTCGAAGATATGAAGGTCTGAAACCTGCCCAGGCTTATAACGATTGATGGAAACTTGGAGTAATCGAGAGCTTAACTTTTCTCCTTCCATTTTTCTAAATACGACCTCGCTACTTTAATATTACGCAATTATTCTCCACACATAAAAAATTACTACAAAGCAAAGAGTATGTAATTTACAAATATTTCTTACAATTTCATAAACGTCAGCAGACAACAGTGTGACTCAACAAATTCTACGTCGTCTTACGGTCATAGGCCTTCGAGCGATTCACAGCGAGCACCCACTTTAGTGACAAATGTGACATGCCACCTCTAGCCTGTTAAGCTCGAACACCATGCGTTTGTTAGGCAAGACAAGAACGTGTGTGACACAACATAAATCAGAATTGGATTGAGGGGAGAGACAGACAGACAGACCACAAAGCCAAGACTGTTTTATGAGTACTATTTTGTGGTTTTTTTCTTGTTGTTACTGCACTTGTTTCTTTCACTTCTTAAGCGCAATTTCTATATTCTTACGAGTGTTCTTGATGATCTTATTTTTCATTTGCCACTGTGGTAACCTGTCTACAGTGGTTTCTGCCAAACTTGCCTTGACTTAGGTTAATTGACCGCAAGTCTTCTTAGTAGCGACACACAGGTTTAAAGTGTTTGTATATATTATATATCGCGAGTAAGTACAATACATAGTGTTAATGAAATGTTGAACGTTTATGATGTGGGTATGTATGTAGGGTTGCCTCAGCGCTCGACTTCACGAAGTAGTACTTAAGACATCAGCTGGCCCTGTGTAGTTTAGTACTCACATGGATGTATATATGTAATACATATATAAATATATCTCTATTTTTATATATAATTACTCTTAGTAATTGTGACAATAGATCTCCGCTGGAGTACATTCAACTGTCACCGCCGCAGACCTGCTCAGCTGATTTCTTATTTGTGAGAGCGACGCTGAAGACAGTTGCACACGCTTCGAGGAGAATTACGAAAAAAAAACTGAAAAAATAACTAAGTTACATTTAATTTCATTGTCAGCGGGTTATAATTACTCTATTACTGTTATATTGTAAGATAATGCAATGCTTTTCTTGCGTTAATCAAACTTGTTCGCTCTAATTTTTTTTTATAATAGACAGGTTTTCATATTAGTGCGGGCAAAAATACCTATATATGTGTCTATATATTTCATATATATGTAAATATGTATGAATATGTTACCGTGTATAGAAAACTTATATTTAAAAAATTTTTAATTAATAAAACACACACCTACAATTTGTTTAACAAATTAACATTTTCATATATTTTTCTATGTACATATATACACTAATATAGGCATGTCTACAGGTTGTTAAAAAAATGCAAGATCGAAATTCTGCTAATGATTTTTTCAACCTTGAGCTGCGCCGTTAGCAATAATCAATTTTCTATTTCCATAAAAAAGAAATAATTAAACAAAAATGCTGTAATTAAGCAAAAGTGGTAAATTGCTTAATGATGCCTTTCTAATTACTATTCGATATTTCTATGGCAAATTAGTTAATTTTGTATATTAATTTTTTTTTTTTATATATTTTTCAAATTACTTTTAAAAATCATTACATCATTTGTACAAATAATTCGAAATCTAATCTTTGTTAATAAGTATATTTTGATTTTTTTACTTGTTGCTGTTCTTGTTGTTGTAGCGTGACAAAACATTTCTCGAATATATAATATTTATATAATACTGGCGACTTGACAGACCTTCGCCAAATAAAAGCTCCGGTATTTTTCGGTTACGTAAAACCTACTGCAGTGGAAACGGATTTGATTGAATACTTTTATTGAAGGAGTTATTTTCCAATAGGGTATATATGGCATATAGTTTATTTAGTTTATAGAGTTTATTTTGAATTAAGCGACACATCTATTTTAAATTTAAAAAAAATCGATTAATTTCAAATTTCGATATGCTATACATTTTTCAAATTTGCTGCAGTGATTGCTCGGATATAAATGAACCGATCACTATCAAATTTTTTTTGGATTTAAATTTTAAAACAATTTATACGGTAAGGGTTTGTTTTAATTCTCAAAAATAGCCCTATCAAAGCTGTCGCACTAAGTGTGCCCTTTCAACTTCTTCACTTTCACTCGGACCCTAACAACGAAATATTTTATTTTGTCACCACAATTTATTCTGATTTAATCTAGAAAGTAGACTCATACAGTTTGAAAATCTTGTGTCATTCATAAACCTATGGTAGTTCTAGATCCAAAACCTGTAATAACATAAGTGTTTCAATATAATCTAAAATCGCAAGGATTTCCCATTAAATACGCATCAAACTGTAAAAATCTGTTAATCAGCGTTTGGAAACTTTTTTTTAGAAAAAATCTCTTTCGTATATTCAATAAATTGAATACATGTTCTCGAGATCATTTGTATTTCATTTAACTACCACTAAGAAATCCTACAGAGGAGGACAAAGTTTCGATATTATTGTCTTAATTTTAAAAAGTAACGCCTTTTGTCTGATATCTGTATTTAAACCCAAAAGCAGTTACCTTCTCTTCCATGATAGAATAATTAGTCATAAGTACAGTGGTGAAAAAATTATCATATTGTTATTTATTGCGAAACTTTGCTAAAGTGACGTCACTATAACAGCCGATATTTCAAATTATTGTTGCCGCTGTTTCGAAAGTCATGCGATGACCTAGTACATATGTCTAAGCGTGAAAATTCAAATAATATTTGCTGACCAAGCAACCAGTTAGGTTGGTGTTATGAAGATTTACTTGATTACATTTGCCATGTTTTTTCATAAAAACTATGCAATATAAGCAACCGGAAACTACCACATCTGCCGAATCAAGTTTCCGTTCCCGCTCTTGTGGTGTATTCATAATGTTTGGTTTTTTTTTGCTTTTCACGTTAAAAAACAAGCGAGCAAAACCGTTAAATAAGCCACACCTTGAACTTGAATTTGCCGACATGCTACAAAACAAAGCCTAGCTTAGCTTCACAAATCTGTCTTACACTATGAGCTGGGTTAACACAGTGACTTTTTATTTATCTTCTTATATTCAAGTACATAAATATATTTACTTAGCGCGTATTTAGTAAATACGTGCAAATTTCAAGGTCCGCAAATAACAGAGATTTGTACCTCAAATCTTAAATAAAATGCATACTTACTCAAGAGAGAAAATGAATTGCTTCTGTGGAATTATTTATAAATTTATATTAAAAAATTTCTTTATTACTTGTGGTAATAAGAGAGAAGTTCCTGAAAACCTTTCGATGATCATTATAATGATTGAAGGAAGATCTTACTTGAACATCTATCTCTGTAAAATGTGCCACTTGTTTTCAAAAAAGGTTTTCTACCTGCAGGAAACGTGTTATAAAGTCTTCACCACAACAATCCACAATGCTGTGATTTACTCATCTTAGTCGGAATCCAGTCCTTGCTCGTAAAAATTTGTATTTAGCAGAATATCATCCCGAAGTGTGGCATGGTTTATTGTTCAAAGCAACGGTATAATCGCCGTAGAAATTGTTCAGAATGGACCACTATAGCTGTTATATAAACTGACCGATCAAAATCAAGTTCGTGTATGAAATCTTTTGTATTTATGAAGGGTATAATGCTTTGGTGCATCAAAAGTTAATTTTTTTTCTTGTTTATTACATCTTCCCACTCTTTGATTGTTATAATGATATTTCGTTCGAAACAGCTACCAGTTTTCTAAATTAAGATAAACATTTTTCTATCTAGATATGCCACCCCCAAAAAATAATCGAGTCTTTTGAGTGCCAATTATGAATCCCAATAGCGAACTCTTGATATTTAGTGCACTCTCATAACTAACTGCCTACAAAAGTCAACATTGAAATAGGCCTTGGCAGTTGATCTTTGTACCACATATACGGCCAAGCTCATTTCGTTGCGCGCGTTCATCTTCACCAGCCAATAACAAATCAAATGGCAATCAAGTCAGGCTTTGTAAAAGAAGCGCAAGCTCAACAAATGAAAAGTAAATAATAGAAACATAAAACATACTGCAAAGCAAAGGTGAGTTCGCGAATGGCAAAAGCCGCAGGCAACGCAACGCAACGCCGAGTGGATCAGTCGTGATCGTGGGAATTCGCCAAGCGGCGTCTTCAATTTTCAATGCACAGCTGAGACTCTTTAATTGCCACAATGAATGAATAGCAATATATTATATTTGTATGTATTTGTGTCTGTGAGCGAATGAGGTGTGTGCATTGCTTCGTAATGTGTGTGGCAGCCACAATGCGTTGACACTGGCTGACATTGAAAAGATAAACGCGCAGACGCGTGACTGATGCGCTGTCTTCGGCACAAATCTTGCTCACTTACGTTTTCAACAGCAATTGCAGCAATATGCGTACCAATTACAAAAGCAATGGTGATGATGATGATGCACAAAGCCACAAAACGCTCGCTGACTCGCTCGCTTATCTTCAGCTATGTTAGCAACAGCTTGACAACAATGAACTTACGTCAAAAGTAATTGCTGCAGAGCTGAGGCTGCTTTGACTTGAGTTTTTGCTCTCAAGTAATTGTATTTTTGTTTATTTTTAGCTCAGTTGGATGATTAGTAACAGCGTTTTCATTTATTGCTTTTATACAATTATTATATTTAGTTTTTCCAACGTTTTTCAAATTGTTTCTAAATGGTTTGAGATGATAATCTCGGAATTAATTAAGACCATAACCTTACGTTATGATATCTGTATCATTCTAAAAATAAGGTGTTGAGGTACTGTAATATTCAGCTAAAGAGAAATCTGACTTTTAACTGTATAAAAGGGGGTCTTATCAACTCTACAAAAATTAAGTCTACGGTTATCAAAGCCAATTTTTCGATTTCTTACTGTGTGATTCACCTTAGTCGTAGTTTTACCTGTGCTACCTAAGGGTCCCCAACCAGGCGTTCCTCGGCACGGGTCGCATGATAGTTGATCCACTCCTTTTTTGTATCCCTAACATGGTAAGGTTTCATATTTGAATGCTGTGCAATTGAGCAGTCACGAACACTCAACTATGAAGTTAAACTTGAGCTAGATACCTCCCAACTGCAACATGGGCGAATTGTTTCCAGTCAGTTCCTACTACAATCACGACAAGTAAGGTATCTATTAGCAGCCTGCACCCTTTGAATAAGTATTCTACTAATCTGGTTCATATTTCCTTCAAAGAGATCGCAATATATATAGGGACTAACTGTTTCATTTTGATTGGTTCCGGTATTGTCTTGAGCCCAAAAAGAGCAGTCTTATAACGAAAAGTCTTAATATTGTATGTGATGTAAAAATCTTTTGGTTCATCAACTTAACTCCTAATGAAAATATAAGTCCTTTTGACCGAACAAAAATCCCGTAGTCACATTCCAGTCACAAAATTGTGAAATTTTGTTGATTAGTTACTTCCAATTTTCTGATATAAGATGATCATATATTTTTTACTCGACACTTTCACTATATCCATAGCATCTATGATCTATGATATGTCTGCCGTGTTTAATTTTTGCATTATCGATTGTTTTAAAAACTATTTTGAATTTTGTGTGCTGTTTTTTATGACCATTACTTGTTTTGTTTTCGCTAAACATTTCTTCTTCACCAATTTATTTTGGCTCACGTCATTTAACATCTCTCAAGATTTATATTTTATTTTCCCGCTCTTTTTCCTTTTTTTGCTGGCATGTTTTCAATAATTTTTTTATTTTTCGCTTTTTAGTTTCTTTTATGCGTTATTTTTTCCAGTTCGAACAGATTTTATTGCTGATATATTGTGCTGCATCACGTCAAGCACTTGAACTGCAAAACCGCAACTGATATTAAGCGCGTTTTCTCGTTTATTATGTTTACTCATGCATAGTTTATGGAGCGTTGTTGTTGTAGTCATTTGACTTTTTCGGTTTGGTATCTGCTTTTTACGCTGTGCTGTGAACTCGTCACGCTCACGCATGCCGACCAACTCCTGGGCCACTTTTAGCTTTTCGGTTTATTGGTCAAATGCCATTTCTAAAATTTATTGTTTTTGAAGTGAGGCACTTTGAACTAGAGGTTTGCTAAAGAGCTTTACATAGAAAAATTCATTATTCGCATTTAACGTTTGGTGTTGCAAATTTTTATTGTTTATTTATTATATTTAATGTTTGTTTATTTTTTGCTGTTTGTTTTGTTTTATCATGTTTTTTTTTTAATTTTTTACACTTTACGTTTTTGTTTCGCTTAATTGATTTACACATTTAAACATGTGTCGGGGTATTCCATGCTGCAACGTGATTTATGTCTTCGTTGCGCTTTTAATTATTTGCAAATTTCACGGAATCTGTTGTGATTTATAACTTAGCTCTTAAATTTTATTACATTACGTGAATTTTTAGTGATCTTAACCCAATTTTGAATAAGCTTTTTTGAATGCAAATATTTCAAGAATGTCTAAATATTATTTTGTATTTGTTTTTTGAGACTATGCTCATACCCTGAGCAGTAAGTTTGTCATCACGTTCGAGACCCTATAAAGTACATATATACATGTGTATATACTGATCAGCGTGGCAAGCTGAGTCGATTTAGTCATGTCCGTCTGTTTGTATATATGCGTATTAAATACGCAGTTTTGAGATCAATCTGAAATTTTGCACATGCTCTTCTCTCCAAGAAGCTGTTGTTGGATTATTGTTGAAAGCTACACTTCAATCTTCGAACAAATTCTTCAGGTTGGATTACTATAGCTACCATACAAACTGATCGATCAAAATCAAGATAAATATCGTTTTATACCCTTATATTCCATAAAAAATGCACTTGTGAAGTGTATTCTTGCTTCGGTAAAGCTTTGATAGAGTTAGAACCGTCTCATGAGTTGTAGCAAATTAATGTATAGTTATTGCTGAATTAGGGACCAAATATTTTGGATTAAGATAGATAATCGTGAAAAGTCTCTTTTAATACTAAGGGTTCTTGCATACAAGTATGTTATACTAGAAACAATTTCTGCATTGATCAATATTATCAATAATATCAATAGAAATAGAACAGTAAAATTACACTAAAATTTAAAAAATTTTCTCCCCTTTACAGTGATGGCAGAATAAAATTAATATAAAAAGGTAAGGAAGGGCTAAGTTCGGATGTAACCGAACATTTTATACTCTCGCAAAATCAAATGGTATACTCGTTTGAGATTACTTTGTGGATTGGCTGATATTTTCGGTAGAATGTCAATTATAGGCACTGGGGTCCACATATTTAGTACTTAGGGGCTTGAACAGTTTTGGTTCGATTTAGCCAATTTTTGGTCACAAGGTGGCATACTTTAAACGTATTATTCACGCAAAGTTTTACCCCGATATAATCATTGTTACCTGATTTGCATAGTGGAAAGTGAAAGAATCAGATGAAATTGAAAATGGTGTTATATGGGAAGTAAGCGTGGTTGTAGTCCGATTTCGCCCATTTTCGCACTATGACATAGAAACATGAAAAGAACGTTATGCACCGAATTTGGTTGAAATCGGTTGAGCAGATCTCAAGATATGGGTTTTCACCTAAAAGTGGGCTGTGCCACGCTCACTGACTAATTTTGAACGCGGTTCCTATAAAGTCATCTTATACCATCTGCAAAGACAAAATTTAATGTCTCTGGCGTGTTTAGTGCTTGATTTATCGCGCTTTTAGTAGTTTTTAACAGTACCGTTATATGGGGAGTGGGCGGAGTTGCCACCCGATTTCAACTATTTTCACACTGTGGAGGTTCTAAAAAAATTTGCTTCTAGTGAATTTTGTTATTATAACATTAGCGGTTTAGGAGATATGCACATTAAACCTATTAGAGGTGGGACCACGCCTACTTTTTAAAAAAAGGTTTAACTGCAGATGCCCCTCCCTAATGTGATCCTGTGTACCAAATAACAGTCTTATATCTTATCGCGGAGCTTAGTTATGGCAATTTATTTGTTTTTGATTAATGGCGTTTTGTGGGCGTGGCAGTGGTCCGATTACGCCCATCTGCAATACCAACCGTCTCACGGTACCAAGAAACATATCTACCAAGTTTCATAAACATATCTCAATTTTTACTCAAGTTACAGCTTGCACGGACGGACAGACGGACAGACGGACGGACGGACAGACAGTCACCCGGATTTCAACTCGTCTCTTCATCCTGATCATTTATATATATATAACCCTATATCTAACTCGATTAGTTTTAGGTGATACAAACAACCGTTAGGTGAACAAAACTATTATACTCTGTAGCAACAGGTTGCGAGAGTATAAAAAAACGCTTAATTTTAATTGTAGCATAATCGATATTAAATTTTATCGAATATTTTATCGATTTATTGCCTCCGTTTAAAAAAGTCTATTTTATTTTGCCAATTTTATTTTTGTGTGGATATTTGTGAGACATTAGTTTTCAAATTCTATTTATGTGTTAAGCTCGGATCATTCGAAGATCTGTGGTATAGCTTAGGAACTGAACATTAAATTTTGTTACAATTTCGCAATTGCTTGGTAAGGTTCTGATAGCATTGATTAATAAGCATAACATCCTTGACTTTTAATATTGGAACAGGCATTTCCAAGATTTCTAAGATTCTATAGTCATCGCCCTTTTGCAGCCTCATTGTATTAAATCAACAAATCTATAAACCGATATTATTATAAAAATTGTTAAATTAGTCGGCCTTAAAGCCAATTAATCGATAAAGAACCCGCACTCATTTTTTTATATTTTTTTACATTAATCGTTTAATAAATTCAAATTGTTATACCTATTGTCTGCTTTTATAATCGAATGGTTTTATTTGAATTAAGTTTAAGTATTTCGGCCACGAGATGCTCATGAGACAGTTTTTAAATCAAAAAATTAAAATGAACCAAAAACAAAAATAAGTTTTTTGAAATTAAATCTCTTCCAGCAAGCTTGGTAAATAACTTTGCATGCAAGAGTTCCCATAAATTGCTCTCCTCTTTTAGTAGCTAAATCCAAGTACCAATCTCAACTGGGCTCCCCATGTGGCAAACCAATGTCATTAATACCCTTCAATTACAACGCTTTAGGTTCGCACACACGGTCATAACGAGTTGCAAACAAAGCAAAGCAAGTATTATCCTATCCGCCTGACAATCAACGCTCGTTACCATTACTCATTATTCATTCATGCATTTTCCATGTACTTCTGCAATCAGCGCAGAAGATTTCACTACACGGCGTATGTAGCGTGGAATTAAACAGCTCGAGGGAAAAATAAAAAATCAAGCTCAAATCCAGAGCGGAATTAAAGAGTCGATGCGATGGGTACTGAGTTCGGCGTCACTGCTTGTGTTATCTGGCACACCTTCTCGGAAAAGATGTAGGAAAAAGCGAAGCTTAATGAACAAAAAAATAAGCAGAGTAGTTCCTACAGCAACAACAACAAAAACTGTAGATTAGGCTGAGGAGTTGGAGTGCTATGCGCGCCATTGACCAGCCAGCGGGTAGTGGTCGACCAGTAATGGGTAGTTAAAGGGTCGAGTCAACGGGGAGTGATGTGTTGTGTCGGGAGGCAGATTGTCGTTGCAACTGCAAGGTAGATAGTGAGCAATGAACTTCGCTTACTGTATGTGTCTCCATAGAGCTGGATCCCTGTACGTTTGCCGCCTGATTGCACAACTGTTGTTAGCAGTAAGTCTGGTAATGATATCATTGTACGACTACAAGGGTCCATACACACATTCATAGATATTCACATGCATTGCACCCAGTTGCGTGCGAGGATGCAGCTTGTTTTGCATATCAGTTACCGCTGCGTTTTTGTTTTTTTTGTTGTGCTTTTTATTTTTTATTTATTATATTTTTATTTAATCTTCTTTTTCTTTGGTTGGTCTTTAGTTTATTACTTCGAGCATGCAAAATGAACAGTTTTTTCCTAACTATCTTTAAGTATCTTTTAGTAAAATACAACTTTGGTAGTTAAATAAAATCATATGATCAAGAGTAAAACAGCTTCAAAAAAACTAAATAAATATTCTAAGCCGTATGGCTAATATATAGTAAATAGTCCATGTAAAAGCTTTCGGCTAAAGTACCAAAACATTTTATTCGACAGCAGCGTCTTATAAATCCATGCCATAACCTTACTTCGCAATTTTTATTAATTTTTATGAAGGTAACTTCATAAGACCACTCTCATAGAAACTGCCGCCCCTTTTGGCAAAAAACTGAGATAGTTTTTCAACAGTAAAATAATTCGCCACAGCCAGGAACAGGTGCTGGATCCGGACCATAAGGCGGATGCATATAAATCTCCCAACCAAGCTCCCGGGGCTTCTGACGAGTCACTATTCATGTGTTTGGCCTGACGTTGTCCTCATTGAATATCACTCTTCTCCTATTGGCCAAATCTGACCGCTTATGGCCGATTGCTTCCTTCAAACGATCCAATTGTTGACAGTATAGGTCCGTATTAGGAGTTTGACCGCAAGCTAGCAGCGGTCTTAGTAGACAATTCCCTGCGAATGCCACCAACCACATGGCTTGGCTACCGTTTGCTTTACGTTGTTGTAATCGACTCACTTTTCATTACCAGTAACCACCCGCTTTAAAAACGGATCGATTTGGTTGCGATTTATAAAAAATATAGAAAATCGGATTGAATTTTGTTGAATTTTCACTTACTTTCTGGAGAAGTGTTTATATAAGAGTGATACTACCAATTTTATTTCGAGTCTCATTCACATCTAATAATTCCTTAATTATGGTTTACCTTCTGCACTATTTATTTTCCCAAAAAAGAAATTGTAACAAAAATTCTTGGTAACGCTGAGAGACCTTCAACATCGTCACAGCCGACGGCGGCTGCAGGCGACAATTACCGGTGATAAATCAACACTTTCGCACCCACCGCACCACATCCGTGCAGTTATGGTCACATAAGCGTGGTTTGCAACATACTAACACTTAACACTATGTGTTGCAACAAGCCGACTCCAATTTTTTTATACTTACGTGAGAAAGAGGCGGCGGGAGGTATTAACAATTCGCATGCTGACTAAATGTGTGCTAATTTAGTGTAAATGCAATTATCGGCAACAAACGTGGGTGCAGTGCAAGTGAATGAAAACCAGCAACAAGCAAAAGCTTGCTGCGCCAAAAAAAGAAAACCAAATCCATTGCATAACAACTTTAACAGGTGGGTTAGTTAGCACATTAGTTGCGTTGAGTGATGGACCGATGGGCTTGTGATGATGTGATGTAAGGTGGAAAATGAAAACTTCGCGCTTCGTTTAGCTTTATTGTTGTTGTTCAACAAAGTGTGGCGAAGCAGAGAAGAAAGGATTGTGAAAATAAAAGTGTGTTCATAGCATTTGGAAATAAATACATATATATGTATGTATATATATGTATATGTATGTATATATATATGTATATAGGTGTATATATATTTACATATTTCGCTGTTTTGCAAGCAGGTGCGGTTTCTAGTTGTATGAGTTAGTTTAAAAGCGCGTGTTGCATGCCTGAGTGGGTGGCAAGTTGCGTGCCAAATAGTTGCTTTAAATCTAAACAAATTACTATTTCGCACTTTTCACTTAACGCCGGCTGAACTGAATCAATTTTTTATTCGTAATTTTGGATTTTCATATCGAACATTTTCCAAAGTGTTTTTGTATGTTTCAGAGAACTTTTTAAACAAATTTATATTTTTAATCTACAAATTCTTTGAATATAGCTCCTATTTGGCTAGTTATGCCTAGCGTAGATATTTTTTGTATTCATTTGAAAAATAGCACCTCTCGGGGTCCTTCTGTATATTCGTCGATAAGATTGTTAGCTTTCGGGTTTAACTGTAGAAATTGAACTGCATTTATATTTTTATATCTCAGTCTTTGCTCAATACAAATTAAATCTCAATATGCCTATTTTGACCGCTCTGAAATAGGATGTCTTTAATCTCCGAACACTTAAAGTATATTTTTGATCTAAAATATAAAAATCATCCAAGTTAAAATTTGTATACCCTCTGTAAGATAAATTATGTTTGCTGCGAAGTTTGCAACACCTAAAACGAAACTTCGTAGACCTTATAAAATATACTCGTATATAGAAGTGATGAGCGTAACAAGCTGAGTCGATTTAGCCATGTCCGTCAGTATATACGCAAACGAGTGCCTCATTTTTTGAGTTATCGATCTGAAATTTTGCACATATCCTTTTTACTCGCCTTTTGTTCAGATCAGACCACTTTAGCATATAGCTGTCATATAGACTGATCAATCAAATTCTAGTTATTGTATAGAAACATTTGTTATCGTCAAATATCCCCGGTTTTTATCGACACGGTGATTTTAGTTTGACTAGATTTCTATTAAAAAGCCGTTCATCTAATATTGATCTTTACAGAACCTTATCTGATATTTTCACTAAAATTTTCTAATTTTTTTTTTAATTTTTGTTTAATCCTGCAATACAGTATATTCTGCTTGTTTTATGATGTTGTAATGTTCTGACTGATAGCGCTAACGTCATATTAAAAAAGTTTAAAGTACGAAAAATGCAGCAAACAGATTACTATTGCCAAAATCAGGATCAGTTTTGAAAGTTTACTGAGTACTCTTAGTAGCTTTGGTTATAGTAATTATTCTTAAAACAATTTTACTATGAATCAAGTAAATCCTTACTTAGTCAACCAGCAGTTTTTTAGGTTATGTTGGTGCGAAAACTTCGTGCGCAATTTTCACATTAGACACTTCCAGCACCAATCATTACCCAATTACCATACAAGCTATTAGGGCGTTATTCAAATTATCGCCATTCTGCATTTATTGACTAACAAATTTTCACGTTTTAAATCAAACACAATTACCACACCCACCAAAGCTATTTCGCGAATTTCCAACACACGATACATATTCACATATAAATGCAATTATTTTTAACACTCTGGTCGTATGCTCCTATCATTAACGTCACACTGTCAGTTAGCGTATCAATTAAAGTCGAATGAGGCCCCAGCAATTCAAAGCGTTTTTCGCCTCACCTGATGTGCTTCCTGTGCGCTATTGACGCGTGGGCGTTAAGAGCACATACGATCATGTATTATGTTTAGATGGGGACACACTCATGCTGCACGTTTTCCTTCAATGTTTTCTCTGTTCCTCGTGTGGCATGTCACTTAATGCTTATTAAGGCCATGTTTGCTCACTTTAACTTAATCATTAAAATACTCATTGATTTGCCATCAGTCGAGGCGATTACTATCAGTTAACATAAACACGTGCATCGTTGTGCTGGTGAAAAACATTTAGTAGTGTTTTTCGCTGGTTAAAATTTGCAAAATCATGCCGCAGTGAAATTGCAATAGCACAGTGAGATGAAGCTTAGAAACAGACGACGAAAATTGTTAAAATAAAAAAAAAAACTTGAAAAATTAGTAGTTTTATAAGTTATTAGGGTAAATTTATTATTTTGTAAACTTCATACATACAATAAATAAATTTTTTTTAAAATTATTTCAAAATTTTACTTAATGCAAAAAGTATTTAAACTGTGTAAATATGGGCGTGTTTCAAATATGATCTTAGTTCTCTACTTTCGTCACGTCTGAACGCTCCATCTGAAATATGGTCACAAAATATGTGTTTGCTTCTATTTCGTTCTCTTCATTTGAGTGAAATCTTTCTTCAACGAGTCACCTTTTGCGCCTGGGCAAGAGGACACCGTTATTATATATTAATTATTTAACTCCAGTGGATTTAGCTTCAGTATTTCGTCATTCTCCGCGCATTCTCTGCATTCCGCCAAATCCATTTTACCAATTTTCTAAAGGCGGAATCTTTAGGGTAGGTGGCTTGTTATGACGCCTACAATGTTATTAAGTTCCTTTTTGTTCTGTCCACCATCAACACTAGCCCAAAGTAACTATACTTATTACTTTACTATTTACTTTTAGTTTCCTTATATTTCTATATGACTGGGTACCCAGATGATATTAATCGAGTTATCGACTGAGAGTTTAGTTATTGTCTCCTTGCGTTACCAAACGCAATGAGACTTAGTATAGGCGCTACGTATAGCCTTAGTTGCAGCTTGGCTGTCTACTTAAAGCTGTATGGCCTTGCTGGTTAGAGCATAAGCCCGCTTGGCGCCTTCAGTTATGCCAACAATTTCGACCTGAAAGACTGAATTGTAGTCATCAGAAAAAGTTCTGTTCCTATTTCATACTTTGATGCCTCGGTAAATATGAATAAATGTTTCGTCATGGGAACTGTCGATCACAAAATCATTCATTGGCTCATTCTTCTCTACATGGGAATGAAAACGTGTGTATCTCCTTTTCACGGTTGCATTGCCAATTTAGCCAAAGTTCAGATTCAAAAGTCTTTCGCAACCCTACTCACGATGTGTACTTTCCAGCATATTTTTTATCTAGGAAAAATAGTGAACTGACGAAACTTAAACTCTTTTTTCCGATGGCTCAGTTTATTAATATGAATTTAACACCATATATTTCTCTCCTGACATACTGTGCTGTAGCTAGCGCGTAATTTTCCGCTATACACTGGCACACATCGATTTTTTTCAATGCTATTTTACTTGATTTTATTTTTTTAACGCTGGTTTTGCTGCTCGCTGCTCAGCGATTGTGGTTTTGTGGTTAGCAATTTGCGATTGCCGCTGACGCAAATTGTTGTAAATAGCCACTCCCGTATTTGCGAGCGTCTTCCACTGTAATTTCGTGTAATTTTCCTCAAACCCGCCAACAGCATAACTATCGATTACCAGCAATGCGGCTGACTATCACTTAATCGCCATAACGAGTATGCTGTGCCACTAACTGGGCTCGAATTGTTTGCTGCACGTTGGAGTCTTCCTGCTTGGCGCTGGTTTTGAGAAACGACAATTTCATTTTGAAAATGTTAAAAAAATAATAATATAATAAATTTAAAAAAATTAAATTTTGTTTTGCAATTTGACACACATAATCTTTGTCTCTGGCCACAACTGACGGGTTTCACAGCTTTCAACGCGTCCTCTTTGCGCTGTCATCGGGTATGTCATCTAAGCATTTAATGAGCGCGGCATGCAAAAATGCAGTAACAAGTGCCTGTATTCCACATTTAATTTCACTTTTCAAACGGAAAAGCGAGTTTGGCAAGCTGCAACGCAATGTTGCACACACAGGCAAGCAGAAAACTCGTATGCAAGCAAACATAAAATATAATTATGCAATTTATTTGAATATGTGCAAAATATGGCTTAATTGTTTGACAAGTGCAACGCGTCAAATTGTCAGTTAGCCACAATGAATGAGTTGCCACAAGCTATTAAATTTTGTTGTCGCAATAAAATTTGCACTTAAAAAAAATTGCCATAATGTTGCATGCCACGCAGTGCTGACTTTAACCCAAATTTTATTTCCGACGAAGATAAATGTCTGCATACATATATTTGTTATGTATGTATGTATATATGTATCCACAACTCTATGTTGCATTTGTTGCAAAAATCGCTTGGCGACAACTTTTCAGCGTTTCCACTTGTGCGCATGCGCAAAGTAAAGAAAAAATTAATTTTTTTCAATCAGCAAGTCACCAACACAATTCACCGCTGTCGATCGGCCGTTGTTAATGCAACCATTTCGAAATCGTGTCACGCAGTCAGCATTGTCACCTTCGTCGTCCTCCTACTCCACTTTGCTCCGGAACAAGTTTGTCGCCCAACAAGTTTTTCATTCGTGGCTGGTGTGCGCGACCAATTTACTGCGCATAGTTTGGCGCATGCGCACCCAAGCCGCGCTGTGACAGCCCACTGCCAGGGAAGGGAAAACGAAACACCGATGTAAATAATGTGACTGCGCGCTGCATGTTGTTGTGGCGAAGGAGTCAGTTAGCTTTGCCAGCAATCGCCGAGCAAAAGCGTCAACTGTCCGCGAAATGCGAAAGTGACCTGCCATTAATGTGCCAGCGACCGACTGACTGACTGCCTTCAACTGAAATAGAAGCAAAGAAGTTTTTCTTGTACATTTTTCACTTTTTCTTTAGCAGGACTTAATTTGAAGGGAATGAAGGTTTGTGGAAGTGGGTCACGTGCCAATTTTTTTTGCAGATTATCTAAGAACTAAGAACACTATGTGTTTATGTGTTTGTAAGGAGTTATAGAATTGTATAAAGTTAGATTTTTGTATAAAAGCTTTTAATAAAAAAAATACAAGAGTATATACCTAAATATATAGAAGTCTAAAGAGATATTTTATTTTATGTTTTTACTTTATCGTACTTATTTTTATCTAGTACGTCCAACTGGACCATAGTCTTATATTATTATAATATTATTTCTGTTTGGCTGGCTATTATAATTTGTTCTCGTATAGTTTTTAGTTTTTGGGGAGAATTCTTAATATATTTTTTGACTCGGATATTCGACATGACCGCACGATATGGCATCGCTATTAAAATATAGAAGATACATCCTTTGCATTATCGCTCTAGTAGCAGTAAAAAGATCACAATGTTGCCGAAGATTATTTTGGTACACTTACGAATTCGAACACCATGTTCTCTAAAAGTTTTTCATATGAATTCGGCAGAATCCAGACATGTAAAAAGGCTTTATCGAGGAAACTTCAAGGTGCCTTAACTGTTTATTTTTTCAGTTCCAGCTTCAATTTTACACTCTTCATAATGTATAGAAAGAGTTTTCTAATATATATATATTTCATTTAATTCATTTTTTTGCGAATTTAGCTTTCTGCATCTTCTTCTTTTCTTTCCTTACGAAAAATTGAACTTGACAACGAAATCCAATAAAATACATTATTTATAGCAACCGCAACCAGGTAACGGTAACAAAATAGTACAAAAAAATAACATTTTTTGGAATTCGGTAACGTCAAAATTTATACAAAAGCAAATTAAAATGGATGATTGCGAGCGACCTTGAAAATGTAAGCTCACATGTTGGTGTTTGTAGATGAGCATTTTTCTTAATTTTATTATATTTTATTTTGTGGGCGTTTCATCATGTTTATCTACTCATTTCTATGCTTTTGGCGAATTTAATGTCACTCAGTGAAACAACTTTGGAATAAATGCATTAAAACACGCGATAATAACTGTCGTACCATAGTTGCTGTCATACGATTTGCTTCATTAAATGAAGAGTAGCGTAGGGATATAATTAAATTGCATTTAATATCATAAGCATTTTTTTGGAGTTTGATGAGTGATTTATCTTTGGATTTGAGAGTGGATTTATCTTTTTTTTTTAATGATTCCTTATATAGTAAAATTTTTTTAAATATAAGCTAAAACTAAAATGTTTTTAAAATATAAACTAAAACTCACATTTTTTTTTAAATATTTCCTATATTATCTTTGGCTTGCATTTTTTCAAAGGGACAAACCGTTTCAAAAATATCTCCGACAGAAATCATTCGTAAATCTGTAATATTACATTTTCAGTCAAGCAGGTTGACTAAATTTTTTGTTTAAACAGTCATAGAATGTTTCAAAAATATTTTCACCTTAACCCTTCTTAAGTGTCTTTCTATAGTATACAAATTTCGTTTCATATACATATTGTAGTGTAGTGGCACTAACACTCTTTCAAAAATATTATATATCTGACAGATATCTTGTTATATGTATTTTATTCAAAATTAATTTAGGTATGTAGAATATTGTAAACGTGTGACAATTCTCCTCAAAAATATTTTGTACTGAAATTCCTTTTAAGCAATTTTAATTCTACTTATATCCCAATTTTGATCATTTAAGATCTAATATCTTATCTGATCAATTGATTTCAATTCAAATTTTTGTAAAGGTGGCAACAATCCAAAACATTTTCAACTGTAACCTTTTTAATTTGACCTTCTTTTCTTCTATTTGACTCCAACATCGTAGTTTCTTTTTATATATTATTATTTTTGGTAACCATTTTTGAGCAGGTGGCAACTTTGTAAGGTTTTTATGTTTTTTAATATTTATTTCGAACCATCTAAGAACTATATGAAACAGTTAAAAATAGTAATAATAGTTGCTAACTCTTCATAACTATTAATAGTTAGTGTCGAATGCAACCCTGGTGCTATTTTCATATATAATATTTATTCAAATATTTACATAATTTTTTCTGAATCATTTATTTTGAAACAAGTTTTAGAAAATATAGAAAATAATAAATAATAGAGATTTCTGTATGTAATCGTAAAAGGATCGATTGACCTCAAAATAATTGAGAAAAGAAAGAAAAGGGAATCAGTTGAGGAGTGCCAATGCTTGTATATATGAGTAGTGTGTATGTAGATATGTAGCTTGTTATCAAAAAGAAGCCTATTTACATATCTGATAATCAATTTATGGCACTTACGTTTAGTAAACACAATATTTATTTACTCGAGAAAAAAATTTGAAAATAAAAGCATTTGTTTGCTTATCATTATCGGCACTATGGCACTTTGTGTTGTCGTTTTCGTAGCTGTAAATATATGTGTGTGCCCTATATAGTCGTTAAATCCTGCTCTTCAAATATTAATTATCGCTAATTTTTTAGACAATCAAATTTTGAGAACTATTCCACGAATTTTTATGTACCTGCTCATGGAATTCATGCTAAATCGCTTGCTTATTTATCCGCTATTATCCGGAACTTTGCTCTTTTAACTCGTTATTTAATAGACTTTTCACGGTCTTCGAATTCATTCTTTGCATAAAGGATATGTGTTTAGAAGTCTACCTGCGAACTGAGCGCATTTCTGAGTTTAGTTAAATGTCGTGGTCTGTCCGAAGTAGTCGTGTCTTCTTTTTTTTGAAACTAAAAGTGTGTGTTTTTTTATAAATTTTTAATCGTGTGAATTGTTTTTAAACTTTGTGAATATTATTGGTGGAAACAAAACAATCCTTCTTGTGTGTCTTAGTAAAAGTGTAAAGTGAATACTAAAACGTATAACTTTTTTTTAAAATAAATATACCTATCGTCTGAGAACTACGCCCTAGGTAGCTACAAAGATATTAAAAAAAATTGCTGAACATTCAACAACAAAAGTGCATCGTCCAAAATATTATCAAGAATTCTCAAGTAAATAAGCATCAATAGCTAATCTCCTAAATAATTAAAACAAACACAATACTGAATATTTCTACGTCCGTTTTTATATACTAAGCAGATCATTTCAAAAATCACCTTCGCAGCATAACAGTTAAAAAACTTCTACAAATTCCAAACCATCTCGGCATGACCGACAAAATTATTTATATCGTGTCACGTATCACCGTTAAAAATCACATAATTCCTTGACAGCACCAGAGTTGAGCAAAGATGTCGTGAAGCAAAAATAAAAAAGATTACATTTTGCTCTTTACACAAAATTTCCTGTAATGACATGCTTACACGTCTTTAAATTATCATTGCACTCTAGTTTGAGTTCAATTTCATGCAACAGTCATACAAATTATGATATTATTTATGAGACTTTATCCCATTACTTTCCCTACAATTCGCTGTCGAGACTAGAATTTTTGCAGTCTCGTATTTTTATAGTCTCCTCAACTGGCAGTTCATCAATGTGAAAGTTCTATGCTATACGGTGTGAGCTTAATACCCAGTAGAAAATGTGAGAGTAATATATGCCCGTTAGAAAAAATGTTTCATTTGCTGTGGTGGGCTAACATTTCTCATGGAAAAATACTTAGTTACGGGGGTTACAATTTCTGCAACTTCTGTATTTTATACATTCAATTTATATCTAGCTATCCTGATTTTCGGCCTATTCTTTATCCTAAAGACTTTTTAGAGCATTACTAAAATATATTGAAATCATGGAACCAAATCATCTCTAATAGAATTAATATTCGCTTTGATTCTAAGTAAATTAAAGCAATGCTCGTCATCCATAAAAATTAAGAAGATCCGAATGTATTGCTGAGCTTAACATAAAATTCAGTTAGTTGCATGAACTTTATCTAAAGTCAGCAAATCAACCATCTAATATAAAGTCTGGTCCGCCTTATGGTTGTTTAAATATATATTACTCATGAACTAGTTACTTTTTGAACTAGTTAGATATTTTCCAGTAGAGAATGCTGTGTGTTCACATATTTGTTATATAGATATTCTCATGAATACCTCGATGAATTTAAACCTTGCAGTAAATCGACCCATTCTCAAACTAGCTCAGAACTACCTCATAAGAAGACTGTACTGGCTCTCAGTTTATTCCAAAAATATGTTTTCAACTATCTGCAAAACTTTAGAAACGCGTTTTAACTGATTTAATGTGGCAGAGTTTTTCCTACATATTGGCTAAAAGATCTCGTTACTGATAACTGATATGACTAACTTTGAATGCATTTTCAACTGTGAACGCTTTGTTCGACTATGCCCTTTTTTTCCTGTAGGGAAGTTAGCTAGACAGCCAATATATAAGTATATACACACATTTGTCTGTTAAAGGAAAACCATTTTCCCTTTGGCGCGTAAGACCCATTTCGCCGTCACACAATAGATATTGCATGGTCACGATTTCCGTATTAGAGTTTTTTTGTTAATATTTTTCATTTCATAGAATCAAATGCAGTTTATGCAGCTGGGAAAGTA